>NW_026948213.1:0-270377 GCF_963921235.1 Mobula hypostoma
TTTCCTCGAGTGATCCCGATTCCTCCCATGGTCCAAAGATGTACCGACTCGTTCTCCCTGTGACAGGACGGGTTTCCTCCAGTGATCCCGATTCCTCCCACGGTCCAAAGATGTACCGACACGTTCTCCCTGTGACAGGACGGGTTTCCTCCAGTGCTCCCGATTCCTCCCATGGTCCAAAGATGTACCGACTCGTTCTCCCTGTGACAGGACGGGTTTCCTCCAGTGATCCCGATTCCTCCCACGGTCCAAAGATGTACCGACACGTTCTCCCTGTGACAGGACGGGTTTCCTCCAGTGCTCCCGATTCCTCCCACGGTCCAAAGATGTACCGACACGTTCTCCCTGTGACAGGACGGGTTTCCTCCAGTGATCCCGATTCCTCCCACGGTCCAAAGATGTACCGACACGTTCTCCCTGTGACAGGACGGGTTTCCTCCAGTGATCCCGATTCCTCCCATGGTCCAAAGATGTACCGACACGTTCTCCCTGTGACAGGACGGGTTTCCTCCAGTGATCCCGATTCCTCCCACGGTCCAAAGATGTACCGACACGTTCTCCCTGTGACAGGACGGGTTTCCTCCAGTGATCCCGATTCCTCCCACGGTCCAAAGATGTACCGACTCGTTCTCCCTGTGACAGGACGGGTTTCCTCCAGTGATCCCGATTCCTCCCACGGTCCAAAGATGTACCGACACGTTCTCCCTGTGACAGGACGGGTTTCCTCCAGTGCTCCCGATTCCTCCCACGGTCCAAAGATGTACCGACACGTTCTCCCTGTGACAGGACGGGTTTCCTCGAGTGCTCCCGATTCCTCCCACGGTCCAAAGATGTACCGACACGTTCTCCCTGTGACAGGACGGGTTTCCTCCAGTGATCCCGATTCCTCCCACGGTCCAAAGATGTACCGACACGTTCTCCCTGTGACAGGACGGGTTTCCTCCAGTGCTCCCGATTCCTCCCACGGTCCAAAGATGTACCGACACGTTCTCCCTGTGACAGGACGGGTTTCCTCCAGTGATCCCGATTCCTCCCACGGTCCAAAGATGTACCGACTCGTTCTCCCTGTGACAGGACGGGTTTCCTCCAGTGATCCCGATTCCTCCCATGGTCCAAAGATGTACCGACTCGTTCTCCCTGTGACAGGACGGGTTTCCTCCAGTGCTCCCGATTCCTCCCATGGTCCAAAGATGTACCGACACGTTCTCCCTGTGACAGGACGGGTTTCCTCCAGTGATCCCGATTCCTCCCACGGTCCAAAGATGTACCGACACGTTCTCCCTGTGACAGGACGGGTTTCCTCCAGTGCTCCCGATTCCTCCCACGGTCCAAAGATGTACCGACACGTTCTCCCTGTGACAGGACGGGTTTCCTCCAGTGATCCCGATTCCTCCCACGGTCCAAAGATGTACCGACTCGTTCTCCCTGTGACAGGACGGGTTTCCTCCAGTGATCCCGATTCCTCCCATGGTCCAAAGATGTACCGACACGTTCTCCCTGTGACAGGACGGGTTTCCTCCAGTGCTCCCGATTCCTCCCATGGTCCAAAGATGTACCGACACGTTCTCCCTGTGACAGGACGGGTTTCCTCCAGTGATCCCGATTCCTCCCACGGTCCAAAGATGTACCGACACGTTCTCCCTGTGACAGGACGGGTTTCCTCCAGTGCTCCCGATTCCTCCCACGGTCCAAAGATGTACCGACACGTTCTCCCTGTGACAGGACGGGTTTCCTCCAGTGCTCCCGATTCCTCCCATGGTCCAAAGATGTACCGACTCGTTCTCCCTGTGACAGGACGGGTTTCCTCCAGTGATCCCGATTCCTCCCACGGTCCAAAGATGTACCGACACGTTCTCCCTGTGACAGGACGGGTTTCCTCCAGTGCTCCCGATTCCTCCCATGGTCCAAAGATGTACCGACACGTTCTCCCTGTGACAGGACGGGTTTCCTCCAGTGATCCCGATTCCTCCCACGGTCCAAAGATGTACCGACACGTTCTCCCTGTGACAGGACGGGTTTCCTCCAGTGCTCCCGATTCCTCCCACGGTCCAAAGATGTACCGACACGTTCTCCCTGTGACAGGACGGGTTTCCTCCAGTGCTCCCGATTCCTCCCATGGTCCAAAGATGTACCGACACGTTCTCCCTGTGACAGGACGGGTTTCCTCCAGTGATCCCGATTCCTCCCACGGTCCAAAGATGTACCGACACGTTCTCCCTGTGACAGGACGGGTTTCCTCCAGTGCTCCCGATTCCTCCCATGGTCCAAAGATGTACCGACACGTTCTCCCTGTGACAGGACGGGTTTCCTCCAGTGCTCCCGATTCCTCCCACGGTCCAAAGATGTACCGACACGTTCTCCCTGTGACAGGACGGGTTTCCTCCAGTGCTCCCGATTCCTCCCATGGTCCAAAGATGTACCGACACGTTCTCCCTGTGACAGGACGGGTTTCCTCCAGTGCTCCCGATTCCTCCCACGGTCCAAAGATGTACCGACACGTTCTCCCTGTGACAGGACGGGTTTCCTCCAGTGCTCCCGATTCCTCCCACGGTCCAAAGATGTACCGACTCGTTCTCCCTGTGACAGGACGGGTTTCCTCGAGTGATCCCGATTCCTCCCACGGTCCAAAGATGTACCGACACGTTCTCCCTGTGACAGGACGGGTTTCCTCGAGTGCTCCCGATTCCTCCCACGGTCCAAAGATGTACCGACTCGTTCTCCCTGTGACAGGACGGGTTTCCTCCAGTGCTCCCGATTCCTCCCACGGTCCAAAGATGTACCGACTCGTTCTCCCTGTGACAGGACGGGTTTCCTCCAGTGATCCCGATTCCTCCCATGGTCCAAAGATGTACCGACTCGTTCTCCCTGTGACAGGACGGGTTTCCTCCAGTGATCCCGATTCCTCCCACGGTCCAAAGATGTACCGACTCGTTCTCCCTGTGACAGGACGGGTTTCCTCCAGTGATCCCGATTCCTCCCACGGTCCAAAGATGTACCGACACGTTCTCCCTGTGACAGGACGGGTTTCCTCCAGTGCTCCCGATTCCTCCCACGGTCCAAAGATGTACCGACTCGTTCTCCCTGTGACAGGATGGGTTTCCTCGAGTGATCCCGATTCCTCCCATGGTCCAAAGATGTACCGACTCGTTCTCCCTGTGACAGGACGGGTTTCCTCCAGTGATCCCGATTCCTCCCATGATCCAAAGATGTACCGACTCGTTCTCCCTGTGACAGGACGGGTTTCCTCCAGTGATCCCGATTCCTCCCATGGTCCAAAGATGTACCGACTCGTTCTCCCTGTGACAGGACGGGTTTCCTCCAGTGATCCCGATTCCTCCCATGGTCCAAAGATGTACCGACTCGTTCTCCCTGTGACAGGACGGGTTTCCTCCAGTGATCCCGATTCCTCCCATGGTCCAAAGATGTACCGACTCGTTCTCCCTGTGACAGGACGGGTTTCCTCGAGTGATCCCGATTCCTCCCATGGTCCAAAGATGTACCGACTCGTTCTCCCTGTGACAGGACGGGTTTCCTCGAGTGATCCCGATTCCTCCCACGGTCCAAAGATGTACCGACACGTTCTCCCTGTGACAGGACGGGTTTCCTCCAGTGCTCCCGATTCCTCCCATGGTCCAAAGATGTACCGACTCGTTCTCCCTGTGACAGGACGGGTTTCCTCGAGTGATCCCGATTCCTCCCACGGTCCAAAGATGTACCGACACGTTCTCCCTGTGACAGGACGGGTTTCCTCCAGTGCTCCCGATTCCTCCCACGGTCCAAAGATGTACCGACACGTTCTCCCTGTGACAGGACGGGTTTCCTCCAGTGATCCCGATTCCTCCCACGGTCCAAAGATGTACCGACACGTTCTCCCTGTGACAGGACGGGTTTCCTCGAGTGCTCCCGATTCCTCCCATGGTCCAAAGATGTACCGACACGTTCTCCCTGTGACAGGACGGGTTTCCTCCAGTGATCCCGATTCCTCCCACGGTCCAAAGATGTACCGACACGTTCTCCCTGTGACAGGACGGGTTTCCTCCAGTGCTCCCGATTCCTCCCACGGTCCAAAGATGTACCGACTCGTTCTCCCTGTGACAGGACGGGTTTCCTCCAGTGATCCCGATTCCTCCCACGGTCCAAAGATGTACCGACACGTTCTCCCTGTGACAGGACGGGTTTCCTCCAGTGCTCCCGATTCCTCCCACGGTCCAAAGATGTACCGACACGTTCTCCCTGTGACAGGACGGGTTTCCTCCAGTGCTCCCGATTCCTCCCACGGTCCAAAGATGTACCGACACGTTCTCCCTGTGACAGGACGGGTTTCCTCCAGTGCTCCCGATTCCTCCCACGGTCCAAAGATGTACCGACACGTTCTCCCTGTGACAGGACGGGTTTCCTCCAGTGCTCCCGATTCCTCCCATGGTCCAAAGATGTACCGACACGTTCTCCCTGTGACAGGACGGGTTTCCTCCAGTGATCCCGATTCCTCCCACGGTCCAAAGATGTACCGACTCGTTCTCCCTGTGACAGGACGGGTTTCCTCCAGTGATCCCGATTCCTCCCATGGTCCAAAGATGTACCGACTCGTTCTCCCTGTGACAGGACGGGTTTCCTCCAGTGCTCCCGATTCCTCCCATGGTCCAAAGATGTACCGACACGTTCTCCCTGTGACAGGACGGGTTTCCTCCAGTGCTCCCGATTCCTCCCACGGTCCAAAGATGTACCGACTCGTTCTCCCTGTGACAGGACGGGTTTCCTCCAGTGCTCCCGATTCCTCCCACGGTCCAAAGATGTACCGACACGTTCTCCCTGTGACAGGACGGGTTTCCTCCAGTGCTCCCGATTCCTCCCACGGTCCAAAGATGTACCGACTCGTTCTCCCTGTGACAGGACGGGTTTCCTCCAGTGATCCCGATTCCTCCCACGGTCCAAAGATGTACCGACACGTTCTCCCTGTGACAGGACGGGTTTCCTCGAGTGATCCCGATTCCTCCCATGGTCCAAAGATGTACCGACTCGTTCTCCCTGTGACAGGACGGGTTTCCTCCAGTGATCCCGATTCCTCCCATGGTCCAAAGATGTACCGACTCGTTCTCCCTGTGACAGGACGGGTTTCCTCCAGTGATCCCGATTCCTCCCACGGTCCAAAGATGTACCGACTCGTTCTCCCTGTGACAGGACGGGTTTCCTCCAGTGCTCCCGATTCCTCCCACGGTCCAAAGATGTACCGACTCGTTCTCCCTGTGACAGGACGGGTTTCCTCCAGTGATCCCGATTCCTCCCACGGTCCAAAGATGTACCGACACGTTCTCCCTGTGACAGGACGGGTTTCCTCCAGTGCTCCCGATTCCTCCCACGGTCCAAAGATGTACCGACTCGTTCTCCCTGTGACAGGACGGGTTTCCTCCAGTGCTCCCGATTCCTCCCATGGTCCAAAGATGTACCGACTCGTTCTCCCTGTGACAGGACGGGTTTCCTCGAGTGATCCCGATTCCTCCCACGGTCCAAAGATGTACCGACACGTTCTCCCTGTGACAGGACGGGTTTCCTCCAGTGCTCCCGATTCCTCCCACGGTCCAAAGATGTACCGACACGTTCTCCCTGTGACAGGACGGGTTTCCTCGAGTGCTCCCGATTCCTCCCACGGTCCAAAGATGTACCGACACGTTCTCCCTGTGACAGGACGGGTTTCCTCGAGTGATCCCGATTCCTCCCATGATCCAAAGATGTACCGACTCGTTCTCCCTGTGACAGGACGGGTTTCCTCCAGTGCTCCCGATTCCTCCCATGGTCCAAAGATGTACCGACACGTTCTCCCTGTGACAGGACGGGTTTCCTCCAGTGCTCCCGATTCCTCCCACGGTCCAAAGATGTACCGACTCGTTCTCCCTGTGACAGGACGGGTTTCCTCCAGTGCTCCCGATTCCTCCCACGGTCCAAAGATGTACCGACACGTTCTCCCTGTGACAGGACGGGTTTCCTCCAGTGCTCCCGATTCCTCCCACGGTCCAAAGATGTACCGACACGTTCTCCCTGTGACAGGACGGGTTTCCTCCAGTGCTCCCGATTCCTCCCATGGTCCAAAGATGTACCGACTCGTTCTCCCTGTGACAGGACGGGTTTCCTCCAGTGATCCCGATTCCTCCCATGATCCAAAGATGTACCGACTCGTTCTCCCTGTGACAGGACGGGTTTCCTCCAGTGATCCCGATTCCTCCCATGGTCCAAAGATGTACCGACTCGTTCTCCCTGTGACAGGACGGGTTTCCTCCAGTGATCCCGATTCCTCCCATGATCCAAAGATGTACCGACTCGTTCTCCCTGTGACAGGACGGGTTTCCTCCAGTGATCCCGATTCCTCCCATGATCCAAAGATGTACCGACTCGTTCTCCCTGTGACAGGATGGGTTTCCTCCAGTGATCCCGATTCCTCCCATGATCCAAAGATGTACCGACTCGTTCTCCCTGTGACAGGACGGGTTTCCTCCAGTGATCCCGATTCCTCCCATGGTCCAAAGATGTACCGACTCGTTCTCCCTGTGACAGGACGGGTTTCCTCCAGTGATCCCGATTCCTCCCATGGTCCAAAGATGTACCGACTCGTTCTCCCTGTGACAGGACGGGTTTCCTCCAGTGCTCCCGATTCCTCCCACGGTCCAAAGATGTACCGACACGTTCTCCCTGTGACAGGACGGGTTTCCTCCAGTGCTCCCGATTCCTCCCATGGTCCAAAGATGTACCGACTCGTTCTCCCTGTGACAGGACGGGTTTCCTCCAGTGATCCCGATTCCTCCCACGGTCCAAAGATGTACCGACACGTTCTCCCTGTGACAGGACGGGTTTCCTCCAGTGCTCCCGATTCCTCCCACGGTCCAAAGATGTACCGACACGTTCTCCCTGTGACAGGACGGGTTTCCTCCAGTGATCCCGATTCCTCCCACGGTCCAAAGATGTACCGACACGTTCTCCCTGTGACAGGACGGGTTTCCTCGAGTGCTCCCGATTCCTCCCATGGTCCAAAGATGTACCGACACGTTCTCCCTGTGACAGGACGGGTTTCCTCCAGTGATCCCGATTCCTCCCACGGTCCAAAGATGTACCGACACGTTCTCCCTGTGACAGGACGGGTTTCCTCCAGTGCTCCCGATTCCTCCCACGGTCCAAAGATGTACCGACTCGTTCTCCCTGTGACAGGACGGGTTTCCTCCAGTGATCCCGATTCCTCCCACGGTCCAAAGATGTACTGACACGTTCTCCCTGTGACAGGACGGGTTTCCTCCAGTGCTCCCGATTCCTCCCTTGGTCCAAAGATGTACCAACACGTTCTCCCTGTGACAGGACGGGTTTCCTCGAGTGCTCCCGATTCCTCCCTTGGTCCAAAGATGTACAGACACGTTCTCCCTGTGACAGGACGGGTTTCCTCCAGTGCTCCCGATTCCTCCCACGGTCCAAAGATGTACCGACACGTTCTCCCTGTGACAGGACGGGTTTCCTCCAGTGCTCCAGATTCCTCCCATGGTCCAAAGATGTACCGACACGTTCTCCCTGTGACAGGACGGGTTTCCTCCAGTGATCCCGATTCCTCCCACGGTCCAAAGATGTACTGACTCGTTCTCCCTGTGACAGGACGGGTTTCCTCCAGTGATCCCGATTCCTCCCATGGTCCAAAGATGTACCGACTCGTTCTCCCTGTGACAGGACGGGTTTCCTCGAGTGCTCCCGATTCCTCCCATGGTCCAAAGATGTACTGACACGTTCTCCCTGTGACAGGACGGGTTTCCTCGAGTGATCCCGATTCCTCCCATGGTCCAAAGATGTACCGACTCGTTCTCCCTGTGACAGGACGGGTTTCCTCCAGTGCTCCCGATTCCTCCCACGGTCCTAAGATGTACCGACACGTTCTCCCTGTGACAGCACGGGTTTCCTCCAGTGCTCCCGATTCCTCCCACGGTCCAAAGATGTACCGACTCGTTCTCCCTGTGACAGGACGGGTTTCCTCCAGTGATCCCGATTCCTCCCACGGTCCAAAGATGTACTGACACGTTCTCCCTGTGACAGGACGGGTTTCCTCGAGTGCTCCCGATTCCTCCCATGGTCCAAAGATGTACCGACTCGTTCTCCCTGTGACAGGACGGGTTTCCTCGAGTGATCCCGATTCCTCCCATGGTCCAAAGATGTACCGACTCGTTCTCCCTGTGACAGGACGGGTTTCCTCGAGTGATCCCGATTCCTCCCGTGGTCCAGAGATGTACCGACTCGTTCTCCCTGTGACAGGACGGGTTTCCTCGAGTGATCCCAATTCCTCCCACCGTCCAAAGATGTACCGACACGTTCTCCCTGTGACAGGATGGGTTTCCTCGAGTGATCCCGATTCCTCCCACGGTCCAAAGATGTACCGACACGTTCTCCCTGTGACAGGACGGGTTTCCTCCAGTGCTCCCGATTCCTCCCACGGTCCAAAGATGTACCGACTCGTTCTCCCTGTGACAGGACGGGTTTCCTCCAGTGCTCCAGATTCCTCCCGTGGTCCATAGATGTACCGACTCGTTCTCCCTGTGACAGGACGGGTTTCCTCGAGTGATCCCAATTCCTCCCACGGTCCAAAGATGTACCGACACGTTCTCCCTGTGACAGGATGGGTTTCCTCGAGTGATCCCGATTCCTCCCACGGTCCAAAGATGTACCGACACGTTCTCCCTGTGACAGGACGGGTTTCCTCGAGTGCTCCCGATTCCTCCCATGGTCCAAAGATGTACCGACACGTTCTCCCTGTGACAGGACGGGTTTCCTCGAGTGATCCCGATTCCTCCCATGATCCAAAGATGTACCGACTCGTTCTCCCTGTGACAGGACGGGTTTCCTCCAGTGCTCCCGATTCCTCCCATGGTCCAAAGATGTACCGACACGTTCTCCCTGTGACAGGACGGGTTTCCTCCAGTGCTCCCGATTCCTCCCACGGTCCAAAGATGTACCGACTCGTTCTCCCTGTGACAGGACGGGTTTCCTCCAGTGCTCCCGATTCCTCCCACGGTCCAAAGATGTACCGACACGTTCTCCCTGTGACAGGACGGGTTTCCTCGAGTGCTCCCGATTCCTCCCACTGTCCAAAGATGTACCGACACGTTCTCCCTGTGACAGGACGGGTTTCCTCGAGTGATCCCGATTCCTCCCACGGTCCAAAGATGTACCGACTCGTTCTCCCTGTGACAGGACGGGTTTCCTCGAGTGATCCCGATTCCTCCCACGGTCCAAAGATGTACCGACCCGTTCTCCCTGTGACAGGACGGGTTTCCTCCAGTGATCCCGATTCCTCCCATGGTCCAAAGATGTACCGACACGTTCTCCCTGTGACAGGACGGGTTTCCTCCAGTGCTCCCGATTCCTCCCACGGTCCAAAGATGTACCGACTCGTTCTCCCTGTGACAGGACGGGTTTCCTCGAGTGATCCCGATTCCTCCCACGGTCCAAAGATGTACCGACCCGTTCTCCCTGTGACAGGACGGGTTTCCTCGAGTGCTCCCGATTCCTCCCACGGTCCAAAGATGTACCGACTCGTTCTCCCTGTGACAGGACGGGTTTCCTCCAGTGCTCCCGATTCCTCCCACGGTCCAAAGATGTACCGACTCGTTCTCCCTGTGACAGGACGGGTTTCCTCCAGTGATCCCGATTCCTCCCATGGTCCAAAGATGTACCGACTCGTTCTCCCTGTGACAGGACGGGTTTCCTCCAGTGATCCCGATTCCTCCCACGGTCCGAAGATGTACCGACTCGTTCTCCCTGTGACAGGATGGGTTTCCTCCAGTGATCCCGATTCCTCCCACGGTCCAAAGATGTACCGACACGTTCTCCCTGTGACAGGACGGGTTTCCTCCAGTGCTCCCGATTCCTCCCACGGTCCAAAGATGTACCGACACGTTCTCCCTGTGACAGGACGGGTTTCCTCCAGTGCTCCCGATTCCTCCCACGGTCCAAAGATGTACCGACTCGTTCTCCCTGTGACAGGATGGGTTTCCTCCAGTGATCCCGATTCCTCCCATGGTCCAAAGATGTACTGACTCGTTCTCCCTGTGACAGGATGGGTTTCCTCCAGTGATCCCGATTCCTCCCATGATCCAAAGATGTACCGACTCGTTCTCCCTGTGACAGGATGGGTTTCCTCCAGTGATCCCGATTCCTCCCATGATCCAAAGATGTACCGACTCGTTCTCCCTGTGACAGGATGGGTTTCCTCCAGTGATCCCGATTCCTCCCATGATCCAAAGATGTACCGACTCGTTCTCCCTGTGACAGGACCGGTTTCCTCCAGTGATCCCGATTCCTCCCATGGTCCAAAGATGTACCGACTCGTTCTCCCTGTGACAGGACGGGTTTCCTCGAGTGATCCCGATTCCTCCCATGGTCCAAAGATGTACCGACTCGTTCTCCCTGTGACAGGACGGGTTTCCTCGAGTGATCCCGATTCCTCCCACGGTCCAAAGATGTACCGACACGTTCTCCCTGTGACAGGACGGGTTTCCTCCAGTGCTCCCGATTCCTCCCATGGTCCAAAGATGTACCGACTCGTTCTCCCTGTGACAGGACGGGTTTCCTCGAGTGATCCCGATTCCTCCCACGGTCCAAAGATGTACCGACACGTTCTCCCTGTGACAGGACGGGTTTCCTCGAGTGCTCCCGATTCCTCCCACGGTCCAAAGATGTACCGACACGTTCTCCCTGTGACAGGACGGGTTTCCTCGAGTGCTCCCGATTCCTCCCACGGTCCAAAGATGTACCGACACGTTCTCCCTGTGACAGGACGGGTTTCCTCCAGTGCTCCAGATTCCTCCCACGGTCCAAAGATGTACCGACTCGTTCTCCCTGTGACAGGACGGGTTTCCTCCAGTGCTCCCGATTCCTCCCACGGTCCAAAGATGTACAGACACGTTCTCCCTGTGACAGGACGGGTTTCCTCGAGTGCTCCCGATTCCTCCCATGGTCCAAAGATGTACCGACACATTCTCCCTGTGAGAGGACGGGTTTCCTCCAGTGCTCCCGATTCCTCCCATGGTCCAAAGATGTACTGACACGTTCTCCCTGTGACAGGACGGGTTTCCTCCAGTGATCCCGATTCCTCCCATGGTCCAAAGATGTACCGACTCGTTCTCCCTGTGACAGGACGGGTTTCCTCGAGTGCTCCCGATTCCTCCCATGATCCAAAGATGTACCGACACGTTCTCCCTGTGACAGGACGGGTTTCCTCCAGTGATCCCGATTCCTCCCACGGTCCAAAGATGTACCGACACGTTCTCCCTGTGACAGGACGGGTTTCCTCTAGTGCTCCCGATTCCTCCCATGATCCAAAGATGTACCGACACGTTCTCCCTGTGACAGGACGGGTTTCCTCCAGTGCTCCCGATTCCTCCCATGGTCCAAAGATGTACCGACACGTTCTCCCTGTGACAGGACGGGTTTCCTCGAGTGCTCCCGATTCCTCCCATGGTCCAAAGATGTACCGACACGTTCTCCCTGTGACAGGACGGGTTTCCTCCAGTGCTCCCGATTCCTCCCACGGTCCAAAGATGTACCGACACGTTCTCCCTGTGACAGGACGGGTTTCCTCCAGTGCTCCCGATTCCTCCCATGATCCAAAGATGCACCGACACGTTCTCCCTGTGACAGGACGGGTTTCCTCCAGTGCTCCCGATTCCTCCCACGGTCCAAAGATGTACTGACTCGTTCTCCCTGTGACAGGACGGGTTTCCTCCAGTGCTCCAGATTCCTCCCACGGTCCAAAGATGTACTGACTCGTTCTCCCTGTGACAGGACGGGTTTCCTCCAGTGCTCCAGATTCCTCCCACGGTCCAAAGATGTACCGACACGTTCTCCCTGTGACAGGACGGGTTTCCTCAAGTGATCCCGATTCCTCCCACAGTCCAAAGATGTACCGACTCGTTCTCCCTGTGACAGGACGGGTTTCCTCCAGTGATCCCGATTCCTCCCACGGTCCAAAGATGCACCGACACGTTCTCCCTGTGACAGGACGGGTTTCCTCCAGTGCTCCCGATTCCTCCCACGGTCCAAAGATGTACCAACTCGTCGTTGTAAATTGTCCCACAGTCGGGCTCGGGTTAAATTGAAAGATGCTGGCTGATGCAGAATGAAGGGCTGGAAGGGTCTGTTCACACTGTATCTGAAAAATAAAAATGAAAGCATAAATAAATAAAATCTGAGAATAGGAGAGAGACGTTGGAATGGTGGTACTGAATGGAGGAGAGACAGAGAAGAGTAGCAGAGCGATGGACAGGATTGAGGAGAGGTTGCAGGAGTGTGGCAGGGAACAGAGGTAGGCAATGCTCTGTGAGAAGAAGAGTGTGGATGGCACTTGTTACAGGAGAGAGAGTGAAGTTGTGGATGAGGATAACTCTGGGGAATGGTGGTGGGAAGTGGTGACATGGCCCTCAGGACTTTGATCAGCATCAGAGCATAGAATGTAGGCGACCATTTCAGCAGAAATTGATGATGGGGCTTCCTGCATTACCACAACTCTGAGTGCAGTTGACTAATGTTCTCCAGTACACCCAGGGTGAATGGCTGGGCTGCTCTTTCTGTTCCCCATCAGTTTATCACTGGTGTGAGTTTGTGGGTGTGATGGACCAAGGGCAATGGAGCCAAGTTGTGGAATGAGGCAAAGTTTCCACCATTCATTTGTGGGATTGATCACTGATTGGAGAACAAGACTGTTGCTTGTCCTGTGCGGATAGTGGAAGTGGGCTGGGTGAATAAGATGTTCTGTAGTATCAGGTGACCCTAAAAACTAATCATTGTCATCCTGTCCCTCAGTTACAGACTCTGCACTGGGTGATCCGTGTGTAAATTACAGCATCTTGGATCAGTCCTGGAGGAGAATGAATTCTCCCAGCACGAGTGGAGAATGTACGTCTGACAAAAACCTTGAACAAGGATGGTACAGATTCAGCAGGTAATGAGGGAATAATGTCTTCAAACCCAGCATGAAGGGAGATTGAAGGGTGTGGGAAGGGGAATTGCTGGAAGACCGATTATTGGTCGTCACAATGGGTCAGCGGGCAACTGTAGGGATAAGAGAGCTGACACATTCTGCACAGTGAGTGAGTGACCTGGAGGGAGAAATGGAAAATAGGGATGGAGAATTAAAAAAGAAAATTATATGGCATGGGGGAAGGTTGAAAGCAGACAGGGTGAGGATAGGGTTCATTTCTCAAAGTGAATACTCTGCCACATTCCATTCTCCAATTGTTATTTCAGTTCCGGCAGATGGAAACTCCCCGAGACAGCAGTTCCACAAGGTTGTTGCTGCAGGAAGAGACAAGGCTGGTTGGAAGGTAAGCTCAGAGTTCACAACAGTAGGGCTTAATTTTCCTGAGAGGAGGGTCAGAATAATGACCCAGGTCTCTGAACAAGCCCCTGAACATGGACACTGATCTCCACGTCTGTCAAAGATGCTTCCCACAGTCACTCAAACCATACACCGGCCCTGAATCCAAATGCAGTCTGGCAGTGGAGTGCCACCTTCCTGTTCTTCTCTGGCAGTGGTGTTGTGGGTCTGCCTGCTGACCACACTGAGACTACGGACTGGAACAACTGGGTTCCTGATTCAGCTGTGGATTCTCTTTTGTAAACTTCAGTTCAGAATGCCATCTGCTTACTTATGTTGTTTGTAACATCGGATTGTTGACAATCTTTTTTTAAAAAAAACAGGTTCTATAGCTTTTTTTCCTATTGTTTGGGATTGCCAGTAAGGATACAAACTAATAGTTGTATATAGTATGCATATTTTGCTATTAAATGAACTTCGAACTTTGAGCTTTGACATCGCTCCAGGTCAGACCAGGAAAGGTTTTGTGTCTCCATTGCTTGCCGTTGAGGAGCAGTTCCCAAACAGCCCGGCCTGTCTCAGGGCACCCAGAGATCATGAACTAATATAGTTACTGAAAGTGATGCTGTTTCTATTTCAAATCATGTAAATTCAGCTTTTCATTGCGATTATCTGTCTTTAATTTGTGTTTTCTAAATCTTTGTGTTCCAATTTGTTTTTATGCTTAATTTATATCTAAATTGTTTCAATTTTAAGATTAAATGTAAAATGTTTTCCCAAGTACAGAAGCATATGTATTTATATTATTTGCAGTAAGTATGGATAGGGTGTGTTTTAAGTAAAAATAAATTTAATCAAAAAATAATTTCTTTACTTTATGTTAAGTGGACGTCCCTCACATTTCAACTCTGCACTGGAGAAACATTGAGAGGTTGTAAACAAGTACAAGTCCCTCAATATTCTGTAGTAGCAGAACCTTTAACGTTGTCCTTCACCACAATATGATTTCAAGACCAGTGAATGTCTCTGAATATCAGTGAATCTCAATAGTCTTTGAGTTTCTTATCTGGTTAGCCTGGGTAGTGGCTTTGTTGCTGATTAACTCCTCAATCATCCTTCATTTACTTATGCACACCACAGTTCTGAAGTTTGGACACAGAAATGCCATTTCTGTATGGAAATTGACCAGTGGCTACAGATATTAACAAATTGGTAACATTGTGTTTGTTCAAACCTCTATTTGCATGAACACGGAAATACCATTTCTATACAGAAATTGACCAGTGATTACAGATATTGACCAATTGGTAACATTGTGTTTGTTCAAAGCCTATTTGTATGATGAATCTCTAATCACACAACAATAATACTGATATTAACCATCAATATAATCTCTAATAAAAGGCCAATAATACTCAGAATTAGTATACGCTGTTACCATAGAATCCTTCATTTGCATTCTTGTAATGACAAATGGCTCCAGTCCCCTACTGTGCAAAGTGAAGCTATGCTCTTCAAAGACTTCTCTTCAGAGACTCATCTTGTTCTATCCCACTTTATCCTCTGTTGGCTCTACACTTTATCTTCCTTAATTGCTCCCTCTTTCACCATTCACCCATTGCTGTTTTCCTCTCTCATCTTAACTCCTTACCTGCCCATTACCTTCTGGTGCTCCTCCCCCTTCCCTTTCTTCAATGGGCTTCTGCCCTCTCCTGTCAGATTCCCCTTTCTTCAGCCCTTTATCTCTTTAAGCAATCGACTTCCCAGCTCCTTACTTCAACCCTCATCCTCTCCCGGTTTTACCGATCACCTACCACCTTGTACTTCTTCCTCCCTTCCCCCACCTTACGGTTCTGTCTTCTCATCTTTCTTTTCCCCAGTCCTGATGAAAATTCTCGGCTTGAATCACTTACTCTTTTCCATTGATGCTGCTGAGTTTCTCCAGCATTTTCTGCATGTTGCATAAACTACCTTTGCCTGAACACTACCTTAACCCTTGCCTTGCTGCATCTTCCAATACTTCCCTGACTGCCAGGGTAAACCTGAAGAACTACAAGGCCTTAGCAGCTGGAGCCAACTGTAGAGGGTGAACTGATCATGTTTATTTTGGTCCTGTATTATGGTTAACTGCAATAAGTGTTCAACAAGTGACCATCTCTCTGTGAAACAATGTTTTGTTTGAAATGTGATCATTTGGCCTGGTGGTGCATCTTCACCAGCTGTCTAATGTGCATCGGGGTGAGGCTGGAGTTTCTTGTCCAAGCCCTGGGCCCACAGGCTCTCACCAGCAGGGGCTGATCTCAGGGACCTGGATCTGTAGCAGTGAGTTTGGATTGCAGGGTGGGGTGGGGTTGAAAGATCATGGGTGAATCTGAAACCTGCATTAGAATGGTGCAAATTCACATTCCCCATGGCACTGGGTACAAGTTACTCTGTTTGCCGTCTGGTAAGATGGCAGCACACACAGATGCAGAGCCAATAAAATCTTGTCTTTTTTAAAACATCTTTTCTTTCAATTACAAGCTGGACATTCAGAATTACTTGAAGTACTGCAGGTCTACTCCATCAGCGTGTTGCTCCTTGGTGGAGGAGCTGGACTTGTTGGGGTCCGTGTTGCCGTCAGAGTTGGTGTACGAAGGTGGTGTGCAGTCTAACAGCCAGTGATAGGGTTTTAGTTGTTTCTCCTATGATCGCAAGGCCCTGTTGGACATTGGTAATATGGAATGCTGGATGTCTGGTTCACTGGTTTATTGGTGGGATCAGCTGTAGTGAGGACCGGGCATCATGCTGTGGTGTCGCCTGTTTGCAGCCGTCCAGGAGAGAGACATCGGAGTCAGTGCCGGAGACAGTGTGACGTGGTGATCGTGTTGGCATCGGTGCTGCCCTCCAGTGGCCACTCAGTGGAAGATGAGCTGGACTGGGTTTGACTGCATATTGCTGTGGGCTTGCTCTTGCCATTCATGGGCTCGGGGAATTGGGCTGTATTATAGTATTGAGTGACTGTTTAACTGCTATCCGATATATGTTATATGTGCCTTCTGCTGTGTATTACTGTTGGCAATGTTTTCTTTCACCTTGGCTGTGGAGTAACATTGTTTGGTTTGGCTGTATTCATGGATGGTTGAATAATAATTAAACTTGTATTATCCTTATTCCAGGTTCCCATCCTGCTGTGGCAGAGGGGGAGGTGATGAGAAGGGTTTGCTTCACCGAGAATGGAAACACCAATCCTGAATCTGTTGTGAGTGGACAGGGCACGAGTCAAAACAGCAACGCTTGTCTGGATATTAAGATCAAAAATTGCATTGGCTACTTTGTGTATCTGCTGAAGCCGACACCTGGTGATAACACTGTGTACTGCACAGGTATGTCCCTGCTCTCATTCACACAGAGGTGTCAGGGGTGAGCGGAAGTTCTGTGATATCCTGAGTCATCAGTCTCCGTAATGGACTCTGCCCCATATGTTCCTCTGAAGCAAACTGTCCAGCATGTACAGTTTGATGCAGCAGGTTGTCTGCACATGTGGCTAGATCCTTACAATTACACTGTCATAACTTGATACAGGTAAGTCTAAAATCCAAGCAAGAGAGTGCTTCCTCGTACATGGATTCTGCACATTCAGTTTTACCATTGCATCTTTTCTTTGTTGGAGTGACTCATAGTTCCAACATGAACACTGAACAATTGCCTTCTGTACAAGTCATGTCAGAATCACAATCTAGTTTATTATCTCCAGCATGTGTCGTGAAATTTGTCAACTTAGCAGCAGCAGTAGAAGACAATATAGAAAGAAAAAAAATTTTAAAAAATCAATCAATTCCAGTAGTATATATATATACATAATTAAATGATCAAAGAGTGCAAAAACAGGAACAATATATATTTAAAAAGTAGTGAGGTAGTGTTCATGGATTCAAGGTCCATTTAAAACTCGTATGGCAGAAGGCAAGAGACTGTTTCTAAATGACTGACTGCGCCTTCAGGGAATGACAGAGGCTATTCCTCCCGTTTTGTTAATGCTACCCTTCAGTGTTCTACGTTATCCCCCTCTTGCTTATTTCATCGTAACCCTGCAACTTTTTATTTTTCATAGTCTCCTAAGAGTTCCCCTGTGCTTGTTTCCCATCAGCATGGAATGATGGGGAATTTACAATATCCATTTCACCTACTCGCATTTCATTGGCATGAGGGAAGAAACTAGAGCACAGGGGATTCCCAAATCATCAGTGAAGACTCCACACTGACTTTATCTGCACTGGAGAAGCATTGAGAGTTTGTTAAACAAGGTCAAGTCCCTCAATATTCAATGGAATTGAATATTGAAGTAGCAGAGCATTTACAGCTGTGCTTCACCACAATATGATTTCAAGACTCGTGAATGTCTCTGAATACCAGTGAATCTCAGTAGTCTTTCACTTTCTTATCTGCTTAGCCTGGATAGTGGCTTTGTCATCACCAATTAACTCCTCAATCAGTTTTCATTTACTTATGCACAAGGAGAACAGCCTGCCTCTGGCCACACACTGTTTAGAAATTTGAACACAGAAATGCTATTTCTATACAGAAATTGACCAGCGGTTACAGATAAGTATAGTAACTGTTACCCTTGAATCCTTCATTAGCATGCTTGTAATGCCAAATGTCTCCAGTCCCCTGCTGTGCAAAGGGAAGCTATGATCTTCAAAGACTTCTCTTCAGAGACCTACCTTGCTGAGATTGTTTACACTCTATCCCACTTTATCCTCCGTTGGATCCTCACTTTAACTTCCATGATTACTTCCCTTTCACCGTTTACCCATTCCTATTTCTGTCTCTGATCTTACCTCTTTACCTGCCTATTACCTTCTGGTGCTCCTCCCCCTTCCCTTTCTCCCATGGGTTCTGTTCTCTTGGAGCTGCAAGACTGCAGGATTAAATGTATTCAAGATCCTCTGTCCCTCTACATTTTTTACTATGCTTCAGTTATTCCATGTTGCCTCACCTTGTATGAATATCTCTGTGCTGATTTTATCGGATTTCTCCAGGAATATTTCTGTTTGCTGCTTGTGTTCCCATCTAAACTTTCCACAGTGTTTTCCTGCAGACCTTTATTCTTCAAAGCAAAGAATGTTGTTGGTATCAGAAAACCTGTTAGCTGCATTTTTCATATTAACGGCATGAAGTAAAGGACCAGCGAGTCCCTGAGACTTGCAGAACAACAGCTGAAGCATCCTTTCATTCACTTACATTTTTATTATGCCATTTTCCCTAGGATAGCACAGGCAACAATCAGTCAGAATCTGTGCTTTTGGATCAATCAGTCAGAATCTGTGTATCAAGTATCACCATCAATCCACCCGATTGGCTTTCTCAAAAGAACAACGAGTTAGCATTGTTGAGGATAACATCTCTTTGCAGGTTTGTGTTGACTGCAATTGATGAACTTACACCCCAACAGACCTCCAACTTTAGCACTTCCAACTATTTTCAAATGGTTTTCTAAAGCCAATGAATCATTCTGTCATTGCAATTACAACGCCATACCCTGGTATCATGCCAATATCATACCCTATGTACGTACCATATTTTATTACATCTTGAGCATTGGAAAATACAGCTTGCCCTATTTCCTCTCTTGCCTCATTTAAAGGACAGGATGGACTTTGCGCCAGTCTAGCAGGTTTCCGACATGAAGATCCTGCAACCTTGATGTATCCTCACCTTCCTTACAGCATAACTGCTCGTGACACCAGTAACAAGGGGAAACAGGAGCCTGAAGGCACACACTCAACAATTCAGGAATAGCTTCTTCCCCTCTGCCATCAGATTTCTGAATGCACATTGAACTCATGAATAGTCATTGTCATACTTTATTGATCCCAGGGGGGAAACTGGTTTTCGTTACAGTTGCTCCATAAATAATAAATAGTAATAGAACCATAAATAGTTAAATAGTAATATGTAAATTATGCCAGTAAATTATGAAATAAGTCCAGGACCAGCCTATTGGCTCAGGGTGTCTGACCCTCCAAGGGAGGAGTTGTAAAGTTTGATGGCCACAAGCAGGAATGACTTTCTATGACGCTCTGTGTTGCATCTCGGTGGAATGAGTCTCTGGCTGAATGTACTCCTGTGCCCACCCAGTACATTATGTAGTGGATGGGAGACATTGTCCAAGATGGCATGCAACTTAGACAGCATCCTCTTTTCAGATACCACCGTCAGAGAGTCCAGTTCCATCCCCACAACATCACTGGCCTTACGAATAAGTTTGTTGATTCTGTTGGTGTCTGCTACCCTCAGCCTGCTGCCCCAGCACAGAACAGCAAACATGATAGCACTGGCCACCACAGACTCATAGAACATCCTCAACATCGTCCGGCAGATGTTAAAGGACCTCAGTCTCCTCAGGAAATAGAGACAGCTCTGACCTTTCTTGTAGAGAGCCTCAGTGTTCTTTGACCAGTCCAGTTTATTGTCAATTCGTATCCCCAGGTATTTGTAATCCTCCATCATGTCCACACTGACCCCCTGGATGAAAACAGGGGTCACCAGTGCCTTAGCTCTCCTCAGGTCTACCACCAGCTCCTTAGTCTTTTTCACATTAAGCTGCAGATAATCCTGCTCACACCATGTGACAAAGTCTCCTACCGTAGCCCTGTACTCAGCCCCATCTCCCTTGCTGATGCATCCAACTATGGCAGAGTCATCTGAAAACTTCTGAAGATGACAAGATTCTGTGCAGTAGTTGAAGTCCGAGGTGTAAATGGTGAAGAGAAAGGGAGACAAGACAGTCCGCTGTGGAGCCTCAGTGCTGCTGATCACTCAGTGTCGGACACAGACACAACCTTACTATTTTATTTCTCTTTTTGTGTACTAATTTAACCTCTTACTAAGAATGACCAATTAGAGTAAATAAATATTTATGTATTACCACATACTGCTGCCACTGAGCAACAAATTTCAAGTCAATCATGTATATTTATTATCAAAGAATGCATAAATTATACAACCTTGAGATTGGTTTGCTAACAGGTAGCCATAAAGCAAGACCAAATTTAAAAAAAAATACAAATTAAAAAAAAAACGAAACCTAATGCACAAGAGAAAGAAAAAAAACACAAATCATACAAACAATTGAAGCGAACAACATTCTGAACCAAAACTGCTGACACACAACAAATTTCATAACATTTCATACTGTCTGCCAGTGATATTAAACCTGATTGTGATCCTAACATTTCAGGTTGAAGATCCTGCATCAGCTTTACGTTAGCATTTAGTGAAATGCTAATATCAGTCCCATCTTACACAGAGACCGATACAAAGAAGTGATTGGGTATTTACTTGTATCTTGTCCCCTTCACCGATGGTCACTAACAGGACCCAAATTCAATACCAATCCAATATCAAAAGGTGCAATTGATTTCAGCTGAATGTGTTTTCTTGCAAACTTTGCCATTCCAGTTTCAATTTTAGTCTCACTCCTGCACACACCTGGTCATCAGCTGTTAGTATCTGTCCTTAGCCACTTCTGTATTGCTTCATCCATGGGTGATTGATAACATATATGGACATTGGGCTTTACGACTGTTTTCAATTGGGATGTTTCTCTCTTTGCATTTCATTATCTCATCTTTCAATAACTTTGACTGTTCTCAATTTCCTTTCTCACTGAATCTAGTCTGGTTTTAATCCTTTTTGAAATACATTTGCCCTTTCTCCAGTTTAATCCATCCCCCCCCCCCCCGCACAATATATCACTAGCAACTCCTCTGTTAGACACAGTTCATCTTCTAAGTGTAGGTTCAGAACCACCTCCTCTCCTGCTCGGTTTGCCACATGCTGATTAAAGACTGTGCTCTCAATCACATTCCACAACTTGGCTCTTTTCCAACTCTTCTTTCTGTTCCTGCACAATAGTGACAGGATGATTGAAATCCACAGTCATTATTAACCTGGCACTTTTATACAGCCCAGAAATGTCTGAACTTGTGTGTAAAGCAACACTCACACTCACACAGGGTCAGGCAGCATCTGTGAAAATGAATAAACAGTCGACTTTTTGAGCCAAGACCCTCTCCAGGACTGGAAAGGAACGGGGAAGACAGAAGAATAAAAAGATGGGGATGGGGGAAAGGAGGAAGATGATAAGTGAAGCCAGGTAGCTGGGAAAGATAAAGGGCTGGAGAGAAAGGAATCTGCGAGGTGAGAAGATGAGTTTCAATATGCTTTCCTCTGATGATTGAGGTCAAAGCAACACAGTCAGAGATATTTTGTCTCAGTCCAACGTACTTTTTGACTCTACCCATTTCCCATAGAGCAGAAACAGGCTATTCAGCCCATCATATCCAGGCTGACCAAAGTTCATAGCTGACAATGTCATGGCAATTTCAAATTTCAAAATATATTCATGATTAAAGTATGTCTGCCATCTATGAACTGGATATTCATCTTCTCACAGGCAGCCACAAAACAAAGAAACACAAGTGCTGGCCTAGCCCTGAATGAGTGTCTGTTCACCAACAACTCAGGCAATGTGTTTCAGAATGCAGACACTCAAGGGGTGATAAGAATTTTTTTTTGTTTCTCCTCTAAAACTCATATTCCTCACCTGCAATCTATGGTCTCCCATTTTACATACTTCAGCCTTGGAAATTAGCTTCTTCGTACTTATTCTGTTATGAAACTCATTAATTTGTCTCCTTATTAGATCTTCCATTGGCAGCCTCTGAAGAATCTTGATTAGTCAGAGCATGAAAGGATATGAAGATAAGACAGGAGATTGTGGTTGGGAGGGAAATCTCTCTTTCCTGATGCAGTTTTTGAGGAAATAACAGCAAATACAGACAAAGGAGAGTTAGTGGTTATTGTTTATTTGGATTTTCAGAAGACATTTGATAAGGTGCTGCACATAAGGCTGCTTAATAAGGTAAGTGCTCGTGGTATTACAAGAAAGGTGGAGAGCTTAACAAAGTGTGGTCGCACCCGGAGTAATGCATTTACTCTGGTGGCCCCACTAGAGGAAGGATGTCGAGTCTTTGTAGAGGATACTGAAAACGTTAACCAGGATGCTACCTGGATTAGAGGGCATGCGCGATGACGGGAGTTGAGACAAACTGTGACTGTTTTTTCTGGAGCGGAGAAGGCTGAGAGTAGATCTGACTGATGTTTCTGAGTTTATGAGCGGCACAGTATCTTTTCTTCAGGGTTGAAATTTCAAGTAGAATGGGCCATGAATTTAAGATCAGATGGGGATAATTCTAAAGGACATGTGGCTACAGTTTGTTTTTCAATTTGAGGTTGTGGGTATTTGTCAGTTTAACATTATTATTTCGGCCACACTGCAGAATGTACCGTCCTCAGCAAAGTGAGCAAAAGGATTCACTCCCCGGATTACCCCATCCCGGGACTGGTGTCCCATGAGCACTGCCTCCGGGCTCTTACTGTCTGTGTAATTACCCAGGGCATCGCTTGGGGGAGCTCTCCGAACTGAACATACATCGGAGGCAGTTCCGCTGATCCGGAGGTGGAATTACGTCCTCTGGAACTGACTCTGACGTCACAGAGCGCGCTGCTGGAGACGGGATCCGTTAGAAACTTTGGGAATTAAATCTGTCACGCGGCCATTAAAGGTGCGGGGGAGGGGGTGGGCGGAGAGTCTGTCAAACTGTGGGTGGGGATGTGCACACATTCAGATGTTCACAGTATCAGACTCAGTCCGGATCTGAGTTCCTGCAGAGACTTCAGTTCCTCTTCCCCGGTCCAACTGATCCGATTGTCCCACAGCCTGAAACAGATGGAAGAATGAAGAGGAAATAACAGATTACACAACAGTGTCAGCAACAGAGGACTAGGGTTAATGTTTCAACAACATTCACAAACACAAACGGGAACCCGGCGGATCCGCTGATACTTTATGACATTGAATATGAATACAATCACTCACCAGATCCGCTCCAGACTCGGGAGGGCCAGTATGAGGCGGCGAAGAGCGGGGACAGATTGATCTGTGAGCGAGTTTGATCCTAGATCCAGCTCTGCCAGTGATTGGGTTGCACTGAGAGCGGAGACGAGATCATCGACACCAGCATCAGTGAGACCGACCTTGTACAACCTGGAGATGAGAGAGAGTGAGGGTGAAGGACACCGAGAGACAGTGGACGCTATGAATCTCGAATGTTTACCAATAAGACAATTACTGATCACATTAATGTTCAGCATCAGACACCCAGTGACTGTAAACACAATCTCCCACAGTCTTACACTTACCACAGTTTCTGCATTTTACACTCCGAGTTCGTCAGAGCTTCAGACACCAGTTTCACCCCTGAATCTCCTAGTTCATTTTCATTCAGGTTCAGCTCCGTCAGTGAAGGGTTTGTACTGAGAGCGGAGGCAAGATGCTCGGCACCAGAATCTGTGAGACCGACATTGCTCAGCCTGTAGATGAAAGGGAGAGTGTGGGTAAAGGCCACAGAGAGACAGGAGATTTAGAAATTCCCAGTGTTTATCAGTAATACAATTACTGATCAGCTTAATGTTCAGTGTCAGATACCCAGTGACTATAACTGCAATATAGTCTGGCACTTACCATAGTGTCTGTATTTTACACTCTCGATTCCTCAGAGCTGCAGACAGCAGTTTCACTCCTGAATCTCCCAGTTTATTCATCCCAAGTCTAAACACAAACAGACAAATCCATGAACAAATTGATTCAGACAATAGTTCTGAGGGAATTCCTCTCACCCGGTATTTCAGGAATCATTAAACCCTTCAGTAAATCACTGACCAATTCACATGACTGTCAATGTCCCTCACTGCCCAGCTCCGAATGTTAGTAATTTAGCCTGTCGGTGTGACTCTGTAAACTTTCTATATTCTGTCTCATTCCCCGATGTTTGGAAAAAAAGTCCTGACTAGATGGTAGAAAGCTGCAGTGTTGAAGGGCTGGAAAAAGTCCCACAGGGAGGAAGAGTTGTGGATGAGAACGTGTCCATGGGAGATGGCGGAAGAAAAGCCCGCCAAGGGAAAAGAGATAGGCAGAGTAATCCCACAGGAGGAAGGGAGATGGGGAATAGAGATACCACGGGAGGGAAGGGGAATAGAGAAGAAAGATGCCACAGAAGGAAGGGAGATGGCAAAGAGATATCCCCACAGGACGAGTGGGGTGGAGAAGAGAGATTCCATGGGAGGACGGGGAATGGAGAAAAGAAATCCCACAGGAGGAAGGGAGATGTGGAATAGAGATACCACGGGAGGGAAGGGGAATAGAGAAGAAAGATGCCACAGAAGGAAGGGAGATGGGAAAGAGATATCCCCACAGGACGAGGGGGGTGGAGAAGAGGGATTCCATGGGAGGACGGGGAATGGAGAAAAGAAATCCCACAGGAGGAAGGGGGATGTGGAAGACAGATGCCACAGGAGGAAGGGGGATTGAGTGGATAATTACCACAGGAGGAAGGAGAATGGAGAAGAGAGATCCCACAGGAGGATAAATGTATGCAGAGGATAGATCCCAGAGGAGGAAGTGGGATAGGGAAGCGAGATCCCACAATGAAGGAAGATAAGTAAAGAGCCATCCCACAAGATGAAGAGGATATGGCAAAGACAGATCCCATAGGAGGAAAGGGAATGGGGAAGAGAGATCCCATAGGAGGAAGGCGGATGAAAGAGAGAGATCCCATAGGTGGAAGGCGGATGGGGAAGCGAGATTCCACAACAGGATGTGATGCAGACGTAGATCGCACGGGGAGGGTTGGTCAGAATTGAACCCCACAATTGGAAGAGGTGATGCCCACATGAGTGCTGGGTATCTGGCAGTGAATGAAGTCATACTGCTGGAGTGATCGTAATAGTCCCACGCAGGGAGAGGGGTTGGGAAGGATATTCTGAGAGGTATTTCTCTCCCTCTCACTGGGACATTCCTCTGACCCTCTCTTGTACTTCATCGGGAAGAGGGTGCGCAGATCCGTCACACCTGCTGCAGTCAGTGCTGGTGTCGATGTCAGTGAGAAGGAACATTGTCAATGGACCTGTCACAGGCAGTGAGAAACACGGCCATTCGTGTGATTTACTACCATTAAACCAACGGCCATTGTTCGCTCATCTGAAGTCTCCAACATCTCTATACACGAAACCACAGGGCACTCCCGTTCTTGATTTACTGACCGATCGCCTAGCAATTTGTCACAAAAACTCATAATCTGCTTTACCTTTACGTTAAAACAAAATAATGAAATACTTTCACAGATCAGACTGAGAAATAAGTGAAGTTACCCCAACTCCTGGCATTTGTGCAGCCCAGGTACCAGCCGCTGGATTCCTTCACACTGAATGTGGCAGCCAATTAGGTCGATATGTTTTATTGTATCACAGAGTCCGATGACATGAGACAGGACCGCGCAATCAATCGGGGTCAGTGTCATTCTACTGAATGAAAGTGTTTCCACAGATTCCAGTGCGGCCTGAGCCAGCCCACGATTCTGAGACTCAAACAGGTAGTGCAGTGTGTTCAGGAGGCTCCTTTTACCACCGTTATTCCTCGTGTTCCCACTCTGGTGTTTAACCTCCTCCCTCACCCAGTCAATCACCCGGCAGGTTGTTTGACGGGGAAATGGTCCCAGAAACTCCTCCAGGCCCCGAGCTGTCACTGGAGAGGAGAGGCCAGCAACAAAATGGAGAAACACCTCAAATCGGCCATCTGTTGTGTTGTGGGCTTCAGTGAGGAATTTCAGGATATCCCCGGGATGTGGATTCAGGAATTGTGCGAGTGCAGCTACAAACTCCTGGATGGTGAGGTGTGGGAATGTGTACACCACACATCAGGGAGAATCCTCTCTCTCCAAAAGCTCCATCAGGAACCCAGACAGGAACTGGGAAGGCTTCAGATTGTAGTTGATTAAATCTCCATTTGTAACTACAATCTTCTTGTCAAACACACCTCTGAAGGCCATCTGACCAACCCTGAGTAACACGTCATGGGGGTTCTCAATCTCACGGCCGTGGTTTTTCAGGATGTTGTAAATATAGTAGGGATAGAGTTGAGTTATGGTCTTGGGAACCCGCTGCAGGTCCCTGACTCTTTGTGTGAAGAAGGGTCCCAGTGCCAGAGCGAGGATCCAGCAGTAGGAGGGGTTGTAGCTCATGGTGTACAGGATCTCGTTCTCCTCCATGTGTTTGAAAACAGCTTCTGCTACCATCTTATCTTCAAAATGCCTGATGAAATATCCCTTCCGTTCTTCATTGACAAATCCCAGGATTTCAGCCCAGACATTGATTTCTGCCTTTTCTAATAAATGTAACACAGTGGGACGGGTGGTCACCAGCACTAAACAGCCTGGCAGCAGCTTGTGCTGGATTAAACTGTACACAATATCCGACACTTCACACCACCACTCCGGATCTGGGCACTGGTGCTGAAGTTCTGTGTCTCTCCGACTGTCAGCAAAATCGATTTTATGTTTGAATTCATCCAAGCCATCGAATATAAACAGTAATCCTTTGGGTTTTTCCAAACCTGTCTCAGGAAATTGCCAAAGTAAGGATACTGATCCAAAATCAGTTCCCTCAGGTTTATTCTGCAGTTAATGGAGTTTAAATCCCTGAATTTGAAACTGAAGACAAACTGGAATTGTTGGTATATTTTCCCCGTGGCCCAGTCATAAACAATCTTTTGCACCATTGTTGTTTTCCCGATCCCCGGGACTCCAGCCAATGCTGTCGAACTCCCAGATTTGCATTTACTTTGGGAAAAGCTGCTCTGGAACAACTGATCAGTCCGGAGTTTTTCCAGCTCTCTGCGAAGATGTTGTTTTCTCCACTCCTCGTGGTCTCTGCCTCTCGCCAGCAGCTCGTGTTCCGCCAGTCTCCAATCACGAATAGTAGAAATGACTGTGAGCTCAGCATATCGATCAACCAGCTGGAAAACATTCACCTTCTCCATCATCAGGATCGTGTTCACGCTCAGTGTTTAAGTTTGTGCCCGCAGAGTCTCCTTGTGTTTCTGTTGAACATCTTCCATGGGAACAAAGAAAGAGTCAAAATGTTAGACGCCTCAACTCAGAACTTAGTAAACAACAAATAGTGCAGCACAAAGCTCTTGTATCAATTTAATTTATCAGAATATGTTCATACACTAAAGTAAATTTGGTTGCAGTGAATCAGAATTGTGACGAAAAACCAAGTTATCAGAAGATTGATGCTGATGAAAGAGATAAGGGAAACAATGGAGAAACGTTCAAAATGCTAATAAGAGAGAAGAGAGAGATTAACGAGAAAGAAACTCATTTCAGATATTGACAGATCGATTGTTTTGAATATGAACTGTTTGAAGTTTGATGGACAGGCGATACCCCAGCAGGGGGATAAAAAGAACAGGTTCGCTAAGGCACGACACACACCACGAGATCACGAGATAACGAGACCCTGGAAGAGCGTTGTCCCCCTACAAGTTGGTGGAAGTTGGAGGTCTGGTTCGAGGGAACCGACCATAGACTGACAGGGTGAAAAGGATCGATCGGCGGGAAGCTGGTGTGTGTGTCCGCCCTTGCCTGGGTGCCAGGTTCACCGCGGAAGAACGGTCGTATCCGGAACGGAGGGGTCACAGTCGGTGACCACAAAAGACATAAAAGGGTTCACCCGAAAGCTAACTGCGAAGAACATCAAAGGTCTGTTTGAATCAAAATTTGCATTCTCTTTCTCTCTCCAACAGCACAACAGCGATTACTGCAAACTGTACGAAGCTGAACTGAACTCTGCGTCACTTGAGACTGATCATTTTACCCCTAGACTGCGATAGAGCTTGGCTGATTCCTGTTACCCTAGTTCTGTGTACACGTGTGTATTATCATTGCTAACCTGTTTCATTTACATCCTTACGATTAGAGTACTGTGTTACTTATTTCTTTAATAAAACTTTATTAATTTCTGTTAAACCAGACTCCAACTAAGTGGTCCATTTCTGCTGGTTTGGCAACCCAGTTACAGGGTACGTAACAGAATAAAACAAAAGAAACCTACTGCATGTCGATCAGCAACGTTGTAGGGGTGGTGGGGGTTAGTTATCAAGGTCTCGCAAAGCTGACTCAGCGTTTCTAATCAAAGATAAATAATTTCTTCACCCTACTATACCACGAATGCTGGACAACTCACCGAGATCATCCAGAAGAATGCCTGGCCCTGCAGATCCGCAGTCTCATGTCCACTAAACAGTATACATGGGAAATACTCAGCAGGACAGGGAGAATAAAAACATAGAAACATAGAAAACCTAGAGAACAATACAGACTCTTCAGCCAACAATGCTGTGCCGAACATGTCACTACCTTAGAATTACCTGGGCTTTATCCATAGCCCTCTACTTTTCTCAGCTCCATGTAGCCATCCAGGAGTCTCTTAGAAGACCCTACTGTTTCCGCTTCCACTAACGTCGCCAGCAGCCCATTCCACGCACTCACCACTCTCTGCGAAAGAAAACTTACCCCTGCCATCTCCTCTGTACCTACTTCCAAGCACCTTAAAACTATGTGCTCTCGTGCTAGCCATTTCAGCCCTGGGGAAAAGCCTTTCTATCCACTCAATCAATGCCTCTCATTATCTTGTACATCTCTATCAGGTCACCTCCGTCGCTCCAAGGAAACAAGTCCGAGCACACTCATACTGTAAGGCATGCTACCCAATCTAGGAAGCATCTTTGTAAATCTCCTCTGCACCTTTTCTATGGTTTCCACGTCCTTCCTGTACTGAGGCGACCAGAATTGAGCACAGTACTCCAAGTGGGCTCTTACCACTGTCCTGTATAGCTGTAATATTACATCTTGGATCTTAAACTCAATCCCACGACTGATGAAGGCCTAATGCACCATATTCCTTCTTAACCACAGAGTCAACTTGCGTTGAAGCTTTGAGTGTCCTATGAACTCGGACCCCAAGATCCCTTTGATCCTCCACACTTCCAAGAATCTTACCACTAATGCTATATTCTGCCATCATATTTGACCTAACAAAATAAACCATCTCACACTTATCTGGGTTAAACTCCATTTGCCACTTCTCAGCCCAGTTTTGTCTCGTTGTAACCTCTTACAGTCCTTCACACTATTCACTGCACCCTTAAGCTTCATGTCGTCAGCAAATTTCCTAACCCATCCCTCCACTTCCTCATCCAGATCATTTATAAAAATCACGAACAGTAGGGATCCCACAACAGATCCCCAAGGCACACCACTGCTCTGGAGAAAGGGAGAGAGTGGATGCTACAGATCTATTATTCAAATCGAACTAAAATTTTGAAAAGCAGGATTATTTCCAATCCCGGTAGCATCTGGTAAAACTCTCCTGCGCCCTCTCCGAGTTCTCCAGATCCTGCCTGTAATGGACCGACAGAATTGAACCAATTCTCCAAGTGCAGCCAAACCAAAGTTTCATACATCTGTAACCTAAAGCTTCGATAGACTTAGTGCTCCGTATAATGAAGTGAACTATGTGATGGTATCTTCTTCATGTACCTGTGTTGTCACACCTAGCGAGCTACAGACATTGACAACAAACTCCCTCTGCACCTCAATGATGTTAGCGTCTGCCAGCTACTTTAAACATCCCCCATACCCTCACACTTTTCTGGATTAAACTCCATCTGCCATTTGCCCACCCGCCCCTGCAACTGATCTATACCCCACTCAACAGGTGTGAAGGCGGATGAAGGCTGCAACAAATCCACCAGCTCCAATCGTCGTGGTTTCCACGCCATTGGAGTCAGTTGGTTGATTTGTGAAGCATCGTGTACTTTTTGGAGTGCAATATCAAGTATTCGTTAAACAAATTCACGCACAGGCGTCTTTGCTCTGGGGACCACTTCTTCAGAACGAAGACCAGCATCCTCGACCTGGAAGGATAGCCACGATGATACCCCACTGGACTCTTTGAGACACTTCTTCACTCTCCATTAATCATTGTCTCACCTCAGCTTCAGAAACCATATATTTCATTTTCAGACTAAATTTACATTTCCCGTCATGGTCACGGGACGGTGACAACTATGCTCTAATCCTCTTTGGAACATGCTGGTTCAAAACTCTGATCAGCTGATATGTATCGACTCTCACCAGACGGGGATTTGTCCTATAACAGCTGCTGCCAACCTGACCCCAACCATTTAATCTGCCTTCCCCAATTTAACATCCCCACACTGTGTATCACCTAAGCTGCAGACCTCTCCTTATTCATAACCATCTCAGAACTTGAGTTGTGTTCATTGTGTTACATACCCCGTAACTGGGTTGCCAAACCAGCAGAAATGGATCACTCAGTTGGAGTCTGGAGTACTAGAACTAAGAAAGTTTTATTAAAGAAACAAGCAACACAGTAATCGAAAGGATAATAAATGCAACAGTTCAGCAATGATAACCACACATGTGCACAGAATTAAGATAACAGCATCAATCAAGCTCTATCGTTGTCTAGGGGTAAATGACCAAATTTCAAAGTGACTCAAAGTTCAGTCCAGTTCAGTTCGCAGTAATCGTTGCCATGGTGATGGACAACGTGGGGGAAGAGAGAGAGGGAACAGGAACAACTGATCATTCAGACACGGCTTCACTCACAGACCGGCGAGATGGCTCACAAGCAACTTTTGGGCGGGTCCTTGGTGATGTCACCTGAGGTCACCGACTGTGACCCCTCCTCCAGATGCGGTCGATCCTCTGCAGTGAACCCGGCACCCAGGCAAGGGCGGACACACACCGGGTTCCCGCTGATCGTACCTTTCCACCCTTGTCGTTGTCTGATGCTTCTCACCCACTCGTGAGAGGCGCACCGCTTCCAGGGTCTCGTTACCTCGGGTGGCGTGTGTCTGTCTTAGCGAACCTGTCCCTTTTTATCCCCCTGCTGGGGTATCGCCTGTCCATCACTTCAAACAGTTCAGGGTTCAAAGGGGGAGCCGCTCCAGACAGCTCTCTCTCTCCCACGTCCCTTCATTACACATCTCCAGACGCTGCTCCATTGTTCCTTATCTCTCCTTCCCCTGAGGGCAGGTGGCAGACCAACTGCTGATGCCACTGATGCTAACCCAGGCCAGCAAACATCTTAATTTTATGTGTATTCTCGTCACAATTGTTCCCGAAACCTCTCCCACTGAATCCCGAGCCCGTCCTGAAATAAGGGATAGCCGATGTCAATGTAGGACCGGGTCTGGATGAGGTGTGGGAAAGTTACTTGCAGTGAAAGTACACCTGAAGAATGTGAAACCTCACGGTATGTCAGGATCTTGACAGGTATGTGCCAGAGCCTTGTAAAGTAGGTAAAGGGTTTCACATTGTGTGACGGCTCTGGCAGGAGTGTATGGCATCTCGCAGCGTGTAGGTAGACGGCAAGAGGCTTGTGGAGTCTCGCAGCGTGTCAGCCCCTGCCAGGGGTGTGTGGTGTCTAACGGTGTGTCAGTACCCTGCCAGAGATGTGCAGGGTTTCACAGCGCATTAGGATCCTACCAGGGGTGTGTGGGGTTTCCAAATAACAGGTATACTCTACATAGGGGTTTATTGTGTAGCGGATCTTGAAAATGACATTTTAGTCTTCACCATGTATCCGGGGCCAGCAAATAGCATTTATACCATCTTCTTAGAAAGTTGAGAGCTCTGAGGAAAACAGCGGTGATCTGGCGCTAAACAATGCAGGCATGTTTTCTCAGTAGTCATTCATTCAATGTATTCGAGTGAGACACGGAACGTAGGAAAGCGTGGATTGTATTACATTTACAGTTACATTAGAGAATGGCAAACTAGTAGAGAAGTTGTCCTTCAAAGATCCAGGGGAGTATCTATTGCATGTTCCAAAATGGTTACCTAGAGTGCCAGGCTTTAGGTGTTTCAGAAAGAACAGGGAGGGAGACAAAAGGGGTGGGCGTGGCACTGCTGATCAGAGATAATGTCACGGCTGCAGAAAAGGAGCAAGTCATGGAGGAATTGCCTACTGAGTCTCTGTGGGTGGAAGTTATAAACAGGAACTGGGCATTTTTTACCGACCACCCAATAGTAACATGGACATCGAGCAGCAGATGGGGAGACAGATTCTGGAAAGATGCAAGAATAACTGGGTTGGCACGGTGGGTGATTTTAATTTCCAAAATATTGATTGGCATCACCCTAGAACAAAGGTTTCAGATGAGGTGGAGTTTGCTAGGTGTTTTCAGGAAGGTTTCCTGATATAATATGTAGATAAGCCTACAAGAGGAGAAGCTGTACTTGATCTGGTATTGGGAAATGAATCTGGTCAATTGTCAGATCTCTCAGTGGAATAGCATTTTGGAGATAGTGATCACAATTCTATCTCCCTTACCATAGCATTGGAGCGGGGTATGCACAGACAAGTTAGGAGAGCATTTCATTGGATTGAGGTGAAATATAAAGTAATCGGGCAGGAACTTGGAATCATAAATTGGGAACAGATGTTCTCAGGGAAATGTATGGCAGAAATTTGGCAAACGTTCAGGGAATATTTGCGTGGCATTCTGCATAGGTGCGTAGGGTACAGGAACCGTGGTGTACAAAAGCTGTTGAAAATCTCATCAAGAAGAAAAGAAAAGCTTACGAAAGGTTCAAACATCTAGGAAATGATAGGGACCTAGAAGATTATAAGGCTAGCAGGAAGGCGCTTAAGGAAGAAATTAGGAGAGCCAGAGGGGAACCTTTAGAAGGCCACGGCGAGCAAGATTAAGGAAACCACCCAGGGCATTCTACAAATATGTGAAGAGCAAGATGATAAGACATGAGAGAATAGGACCAATCATGTGTGACAATGGAAAAGTGAGTATGAAACTGGCGGAGATAGCAGAGGTTCCTAATAAATACTTTGCTTCAGTATTCACTATGGAAGAGGATCTTGGTGATTGCAAGAATGTCTTACAGCCAACTGAAAAGCTTGAGCATATGGACATGAAGAAAGACGATGTGTTGGAGCTTCTGGAAAGCATCAATTTGGATAAGTCTCCGAGACCAGATGTGATGCACCCCAGGTTACTGCAGGAGGTGATGGAGAAGATTGCTGAGCCTGTGGCAATGACCATTGCATCATCAATGGTGACAGGAGAGGTTCCAGAGGATTGTAGGTTTGTAGATGTTGTTCCCTTATTCAAGAAAGGGAGTAGAGATTGTCCCGGAAATTATAGACCAGTGAATATTACTTCAGGAGTTGGTAGGCTGATGGAAAAGACATTGAGAGGCAGGATTTATGAACATTTGGAGAGGCATAATACCATTAGGAATAGTGAGCATGGTTTTGTCAAAGGCATGTCGTGCCTTACGAGCCTGATTAATTTTTTTGAGGATGTGACTAAACATATTGGTGAAGGTAGAGCAGTAGATGTAGAGGATAATGGATTTTAGCAAGGCATTTGATAAGGTACCCCATGCAAGGCTTATTGAGAATGTAAGAAGTCATGCGATCCAAGGGGACATTGCTTTGTGGATCCAGAATTGGCTTGCCCACAGAAGACAAAGTGTGGTTGTAGGTGGTTCATATTCTGCATGGAGGTCCGTGACCAGTTTTGTGTCTCAGGGATCTGTTCTGGAACGCTTACTCTTCGTGATTTTTATCATTGACCTGGATGAGGAAGTGGAGTAATGTATTAATACATTTGTTGATGATACAATGCTTGGGAGAGTTGTGGATAGTGTGGAGGGCTGTCAGAGGTTACAGCGGGACATCGATAGGATGCAAAATTGGGCGGCGAGGTGGCAGATGGAGTTTAACCCAGATAAGCCTGAGGTGGTTTATATTGGTAGGTCAAATATGATGGCAAAATATAACATCAGTGTGGAGGATCGGAGGGATCATGGGGTCCGAGTCCATAGTACACTCAAAGCTACTGCGCAGGTTGACTCTGTAATTAAGAAGGTATACGGTGCATTGGCCTTCATCAACCGTGGGACAGAGTTTAAGAATCGAGATGTAATGTTACGGCTACATAGGACTCTGGTCAGACCTCACCTGGATTACTGTGCTCAGTTCTGGTCGCCTCAGTACAGGAAGGATATGGAAAATATCGAAAGGGTGCAGAGGGGATTTACAAGGATGTTGCCTGGATTAGGGAGTATGCATTTTGAGAACAGGTTGAGTGAACTCTCTGGAGGATGAGAGATGACCTGATAGAGGTGTACAAGATAATGAAAGGCACGGATAGTGTGAATAGTCAGAGGCTTTTTCCCAGGGCTCAAATGGCTAGCAAGGGAGGACATAGTTTTAAGGTGCTTGGAAGCAGGTAAAAAGGAGATGTCAGGGATAAGTTTTTTTTACGCAGAGAGTGGTGAGTGCTTGGAATGGTCTGCCGGTGGTGGAGGTGGATACGATAGCGTCTCTTAAGAGATTCATGTATAGGTACATAGAGCTTCGAAAAATAGAGGGCTATGCGTAAGCATAGGTAATTTCTGAAGTAACTAACATTACTCAATGTTAGGCACAACATTGAGGGCCGATGGGCCTGCATTGTGCTGTAGGTTTTCTATGTTTCTAAATAGGTGTGAGAATTCCACAGCTGTTTCTGTTCCCTTGGGAAGCAGCATGAAGAACATTGAAGAATAATTTTGCAAGCAATTTGTAGAGATATACTAAGTCAGTGGTGCAAGGAAACTGAGTTGTTGTCTGAATATGGACCGAAACAATAATTATGGAAGTGTGAAGTCTTTCTACAATTTCTAATTAGCCTGTCTTGGATCCTATAAGAACAATAACACATTTTGAATTTGTTCTTGGAAATGAGAGACGCTGAACCAGGGCACTGGCAGGTATCCCTCATGTTTCTGATGAACACTTTCGAATACTGAGATACAACATGGGCTGTTGTAAGATTAATAACTGTTGCAATATCTGTCTTTCCTTCACCCTCTCCTCTGTTAGATGTGCAGTTGGGTGATACAACACTGTCTGTGAATATGAAGCTTCTCGGACTCTGAGCCCTTGCACTGCCCAAGGCTCCATTTTCACAGACGCAATGTGCTTATGAATGAAGTGAGCTTCTCATCAGTCTGGCGCAATTTAATTTATCTCAACATTTTTTTTATCGATTTCTTCAGTTCTTCTCAGCTTCCTCATCGCATTAACACAACACTGGGTTTCTCTGACCTAATTGACAGCTCTTACCCGTCCACAGTTTCCATCACACACCACAGGCAGACATGAATTTCAGATCTGTGGATTTTGCAACCCCCACTGCCCCCCCCACCCTCCCCTCACCTCCACTGTCTCCTAATGGACTTCCCACTGTTTGCATTAAGAGAGTGCAGATGCGACCAGACTGGGTTACAGTTGCTTTTTTTTGGGGGGGGGCGGGATTGGACAGGTTAATTGGAATATGACCTGGTTTTCTATTTAAAGGGAAGCTGTTACTGGTATTCTGTGGCTAGAACTTCAATCGATGTCCAACTCGAAGAACTGATGATCTGTGGGGACTGACGGAGTTTAGAGAAATGATTTAGGATGAGGGATGTTCGGCAGTGGGGAAGGGGGAGAGAGGCAGGTAGGGTGAGGTTTTGACCTTTTGGGGTGCCGAGGTTTCCCAGATTTCCCCTCCACCGGATTGCTCCTTTGCCTGCTCTGACCCCGGTGGAAGCAGCTGTAGTTCCAGGCACCAGAGAGGAGCCACCCCTTTCCTCAAGTCCCGACTCTCAGCCTCGTTCCTCATTATGTCCTTTGAAAGCTCTTCCTCCAGGAGACAATGTTTCTATGTGCCTTAATATGTACTGTGTCACAGTGACAACATTTACCTGGTCAAACCTCCGTGGCTCATCAACATAACCGTTCTGCACAAGTATCAGCGGTTGGTGGAAACAGCATTTTCTTCACCTACCTTTTAGCTCACTGGGGATCTCCCGTAAACCTTGAGTGGGGTCTGATCGCTCGCACGGTGCACAACCTGTTTAATTTTAAACAATTTGGTGAAATCAGATGTGTTAAATTATAAAGTGTGCATTGTTTGAATCCAAATTGAGATTAATCTCTGCTATTATCTCACCATATTCCTGTATTTCTTTAAGTATTTTGTCCAACTTTGGGACGCCATTCCGCATTTTCACAAACAATTCCCACATCACCCTCCGGGCGCGGGAGCCCCTCTCAATCACCAGGCTCAAGAGGAGTTTAGAACCGTCCGCCAACTCTCCCTTATCAGCGAGATCAGAGAATTTCTGTGAGGTGTAGAAATGAACATATTGGGGACTGCCAGATTCACAGAGAATGCGAAGTAAACGATGTGCCCTTTATCGGGATCACACGGCCGGTTGCCGATCCTCTCTGGAGATGGGCTGTACATTCAGAGCAGAGCACAGAGAGGGGACTGGCCCACCAGTCAATGAGATCCTGGTTGGTCTGTGACAGCTTTGTTACAGTGATTCCAACCCTTAAATAATTCCTCATCAGATTTGACAGTGTCAATAAGAAATGATAAAATATGATTTATCATAAAGCAGATGAACAAAGAAGTCAAGAAGCTTTTTTTATATAACACACAATCGGTCTCAGAGAAGTTACAGAAAAGATGATGCGATTAAACTGCTCAGTCTGCCAGTATCCAACATGACGGCGGCTGGCACCTACTGTATTTCCATTGCCTTTTTTGGTGGCGTTTTTTCAGTGCTTACATCACAACATCGCAACATGGTAGTACACCGCTAATGACACAGTTTGCAGTTACAAATTATAACACAAGCACCTCCACCCAAAAGAGAACACTGTCGAGCTCCTGTGACACCCACAGATGATGCCCAGGTTTTCACTGAAATCCTACGATCACGCTCTGCGATCATCCTAAACCGAAATATCGTATCATATTTCTATTTAATCTCCATTATGTTAAACCTACACAACAGTTACCCGCTTCCCTCGCTGTGAAAATGAGCAATCACCCACCAGTCCGGGGGATATTTTCACCCCTCTTCTGTCATTGGTGCAGATTCATAATTTTGTGATTGTACAGGGCATGTAAAATTTGGGCACCCCTGTTCAAAATTTCTGTTATTGTGAATCGTTAAGTGAATAGAAAATGATCTGATCTCCAAAAGACATGAAGTAAAGATGAAACATTCTTTGCAACATTTTAAACAAGATTAGTGTATTATTTTTCTTTTGTACAATTTTAGAGTGAAAAAAAGGAAAGGAGCACCTTGTAAAAATTTGGGCACCCCAAGAGATTTGAGCTCTCAGATAACGTCTCAGACCTTAATTAGCTTGTTAGGGCTATGGATTGTTCACAATCATCGTTAGGAAAGGCCAGGTGATGCAAATTTCAAAGCTTTATAAATACCTGGAATCTTCAAACCTTGTCCCAACAATCAGCAGCCACGGGCTCCTCAAAGCAGCTGCCTAGCACTCTGAATATTAAAATAAATGATGCCCACAAAGCAGGAGAAGGCTATAAGAAGATAGCAAAGCGTATTCAGGTAGCTGTTTCCTCAGTTCATAATGCAATTAAGAAATGGCAGTTAACAGGAACGGTGGAGGTCAAGTTGAGGTCTGGAAGACGAAGAAAGCTTTCGACAGAACTGCTCGTAGGATTGCTAGAAAGGCAAATCAAAGCCCTGTTTGACTGGAAAAGACCTTGAGGAAAGTTTTGCAGACTCTGGAGAGGCGGTGCACTGTTCTACTCTGCAGCGACACCTGCACAAATATGACCTTCATGGAAGAGTCATCAGAAGAAAACCTTTTCTGCGTCCACAAAATTCAGCGTCAGAAGTTTGCAAAGGAATGGCTAAACAAGCCTAGTGCATTTTGGAAACATGAAGTTGAAATAGAACTTTTTGGCTGCAATGAGAAAAGTTATGTTTGGAGAAAAAAGGGTGCAGAATTTCATGAAAAGAACACCTCTCCAACTGTTAAGCACGGGGGTGGATCGATCATGCTTTGGGCTTGCGTTGCAGCCAGTGGCATGGGGAACATTTCCATGGTAGAGGGAAGAATGAATTCGATTAAATACCAACAAAATTCTGGAAGCAAACATCACACCGTCTGTCTTCTACAATGGGATCATGATCCTAAACACACTTCAAAAATACAAAATGGACTACCTCAAGAGGCGCAAGCTGAAGGTTTTGTCATGGCCCTCTCAGTCCCCCGACCTAAATGTCATCAAAAATCTGGCGATAGACCTCAGAAGAGCAGTGCATGCAAGACGGACCAAGAATCTCAGAAAACTAGAAGTCTTTTGCAAGGACGAATGGGCGAAAATCCCCCAAACAAGAGTTAAAAGACCCTTAGCTGGCTACAGAAAGCGTTTACATTATGTGATATTTGCCAAAAGGGGTGTTACTGAGTGCTGACCATGCAGGGTGCCCAAACTTTTGCTTCGGGCCCTTTTCCTTTTTTGTCATTTTAAAACTGTAAAAGATGGAAATTTAAAAAAACACTTGCTTAAAATATTAAAGAAATGTGTCATCTTTAACTTTATGCCTTTTGGAAATCAGGTCATCTTTTACTCGTTTAACTATTCACAGTTACAGAAATTTTGACCAAGGGTGCCCAAACTTTTGCATGCCACTGTATATTCAGTATTTATTTCCCAGTTGTACATTTATCTACTTTAATATCTGATGAGTCAGATTTCGGACACCTATGATGTGTGAACATTCAAACCCGTTCTCTCGCTCACTTACCCGATGTTCCTCTTCAGTTAACTGATTCTCGAACGTTAACGCCTGGCTCATTCCGTGCACCACTCCTTCCATCACCTACTCCAGCCTGTCCCGGTAGAAGTCAATCAACTGCAGAAGCTTGAAATCGCTCCAGGTTGCCAGGAGCTCGGTGATTACTGAACTCGGACCTGTGAAGCGAAGCGAAGGAAACTAAAGACATTATCGAACCTTTATTGCTCAACACCTTTCTATCTAGAACCTAAGGTCGGTGCACCATGTTACCAAACAAAATCAGAAATAGACACACACAGGTGTGACCATTTTGAAGCACAAATCAGGGAAGGACTTACACAGTGAAAGATATGGCACTGAGAAATATAGATCCAACTCCAAGGAATTTAATTAATTGATAGTGGTGTCACGCGGAGACAGGGTATTAAAGAGAGCCCTGGAACATTGAATTTTATTAACCTAGCTACTGAGTAGAGAAATTGGAACTGTATGAGTCGTTCGTGAGCTCTTGTTTGGATTATTGCGTGCAGTTGCACCTTAGATCAGCTTCAATATATTTCAATTCTCATTAACCCCACCTGCATTTCCCACTTCTTGAGCTGAATGGTTTGAGGTAGTTAACATTATACAGGTTTGTGAAAGTAAAAGTTAAAACGAAGATTAGGAACAGTATTCTGCTTAGTCTAAACATCAGTGACGTGAACAATTCTCGGCCATTGTAGAAGCTGTATCAGGAGAAAATTCAAAAGAGCTAACAAATTCAACAATGCTTTGTGAAACATAAATCACACTGGCTGAACCCCTTGGAATACTTTTGAGGATGCAACTAGCAGAATATATAAGGCGAGACCAGCGAATGTAGAATATTATGATTTTCAGTAAAATCACGCATTACAGATGATCAGGCAAGCGTAAACCACGAGGGGTAGCGGATAAAGTAATGATACGGACACGAACGTGTTGGTCGAATTACATAGACTAGGCATAAATTGATTGTTTTCCGAATGGCAATGAGTGAGGAGTGGTACCACCGGAATCAATGCCAGGACCCGAGCTATTCAGAAAGGCTATTTCCATGAGGGAAATAAATGAAACATCTCCATGTTTCTGTATGACGTAAATCTGGATGGAAGGCGAGAATCGAAGAGACAGGCTGCGACAGATTTAAATTTGTCTGGGAAGTTGAGAAATACCTAGCAGATACAGTACGAATAACAAATATACGACTGGCCACTTTGGTGGAAATGACAGGACGGCTGCGTACCTGGGTGTTTTCCTGATGTTGACGCCACTGAGTCTCGTCCCTCGTCGGCTCCATCAGCCATTGTGAAGATGGATGTTAACAGATTCCGGTTCTCTGCAAGAAACAAAATCAAGAGTAGGGTCAGGTATTAATTTAGGTATAAAGGAGAAAGCTAATATCTGTATAGAACAACATACTGCCAAAAATATAGTCCTTCCCAATGAAATCATGATATGGCTTGATCCTTCTGCACACACCCAGACAACTCCTGGAATATACTTTATGGCCGGATTACTGGATGAGATGCCCGTGCTTTTCCAGGCAATCCCGTGGCATGGAGCAAGAGTGAGATGTCACACCGGCTTGTCAAGTCAACTGAACGTCAATGCGGGTTGGAGGTCCTGAGCAGGGAGCACATACAGCTTGTGCCCTCCGACCACTAGTGGCGCTATGGTGATCAATGGACATCTAGTACAACAGCGAGTGCTCAAACACCTCTGCTGACCTTGGCACATCTATTCCTCACTTCGCCAAATTGTACACATTTCTCCATCGCACCTGATTCTCAGAGTCTCCTTCCATTTTTATTAAATTACGAAGTATTGACGTCACTGGCAAGACTACATATCTTGTTTCAGGCAATATGGAAAGGCCCGTGTACAGCATCGCGACGTCTTGCCTTAAACCACTATATTTTCACCGGCAGGGGTCAGCGCCTAAATTGCTGTCAGGATTTATTGGAGCATATCATCTGGTTACCACTGGATCGTTACATCCAATACAGCAAGTTTTACAAAAAATCTTCAAAATAATTTTAAATGCGGCAATTATTCAACAAGACAGGCATTGTATATATTGTTTTCAGGTCGAGGGACCATAATCAGAATTGAGCCTGTCCACAGCTGTTCCCCAATCTGCTGAACATTTCCAGTATACTCTGTTTACGTTTCACATTTCCCTCACCGAAGATTTATTTTAATTATTTAATGGATAAGAATTTCGTCAATTGACTGTAAAAAGAATCCTGCAAAATTAAGCAAGACTATTGGAATACCATTCGATTTCCCTAATGCGACAATTTTCAATGTTTTATTAGATAGAGTACGAAACTAACAGCATGGAGCATAACCTCGATGCGTCCCTTATCTCGTTTCATTGGGTCTGCACCTGAGATGACACTTTGACTGCCGAGTGGCAGTCACCACACCTTGATAAAATCACAGACCTGGGGATCGGGACGACACGCGGTCTGGGGATAGGGGCGCCGTGCGGACTTGTTATGGTTGTGGTGGTGTTGCGTTGTGTGAATAACTCTCCTTGCAGCTCGCTGACAATGAAACCGAACAGAGAAATAATACATTTAAGGCCACGTGTTTCTTAGTTATCCGGACAACAATTCCGCAATATCTGAAGCTTATTGAACAGTTGCGTGCATCTGTGAAATGACTGTATTTCATAGGAATACCTTCACCGAAAGTAAGAGAGCAGCACACACAAACTTCTGGAAGAATTGAGCAGATAAGGCAGCTTCTATGGAGAGGAATATTACGGTCGACATTTCAGATCCGAGACGTTTGATGCGGACGTCGATTACTTATTCATCTCCCGAGGTGCTGCTTGACCTGCTCAGTTTTGTGTGTGTTGCGCTGGATTTCCAACATTCTCAGATCGCTTGTTTTGTGACTGAAATATATATTTCTCAGTAACCTACCTTGTACTGGGTCTCCCGATTCGGATCTCTTTGAGTCCGTTATTGTTTTTGTGGGTAAATGTGGTCTGCGGAGTAAATATTACTTCCACTTGATAATCAGAAACAAAAAGACGGCTTTATCAGTCGACACGCTTCTCCACCCTACCCCCACCCCGCACCACAAGCATTTACTGTATTCGGTTTTGCTCGGATTAATGCACTCAGATTAATTCACCGGGACGTCAGCAGTACACTGGACATTCAATAGTGTCCGGGAAGTGAGGTTCGTGCAGCGAAATTTACGTCTGAGACAGTACTCAGGAGGCTTAATGATCTGAGGGTGGATAAATCTCCTGGACCTGATGGAATGCACCCACGGGTTCTGAAGGAAGTAGCTCTAGCGACTGTGGTGGCGTTTACGATGATCTTTCAAGAATCGATAGATTCTGGCATTGTACCGGATGACTGGAAAATTGCAAATGTTACTCCGCTACCTAACAAGGGTGAGAGGCAGCAGAAAGGAAACTATGGACCTGTTAGCCTGATATCAGTGGTTGGGCAGTTGTTGGAATCGATTGTTAGTGATGAGATTACGGCGTACCTGGAGCCACATGACAAGATAGGCCAACGCCAGCATCGTTTCCTGAAAGGAATATCCTGCCTGACAAACGTACTGCAATTCTTTGAAGAATTTATAAGCAGGGAATACAAAGGAGATGCAGTAGATATGGTGTACTTGGATTTTCAGAAGGCCCTTGACAAGGTGCCACACATGAGGCTGCTTAGCAAGATAAGAGCCCATGGAATTACAGGGAAGTTACTAGTATGGATGGAACACTGGCTGGTCGGCAGAAAACAAAGAGTGGGAATAAAGGGAACCATTTCTGGCTGGCTGCTGGTTACCAGTGGAGTTCACAGGGTCAGTGTTGGGACTGTTACTTTATACGATGTATGTCAATGATTTGGACGATGGTATTAAGGGATTTAGATTAGATTAGATTATGAGGACACGCAGTCCTCTTTCATTGTCATTTGTGGCTAAATTTGCCGATGGTACAAAGATAGATGCAGTAATGGGTAGTGTTGAGGAAACAGAGAGCATGCAGAGAGACTTAGATAGTTTAGGGTAATAGGCAAAGAATTGGCAAATGAAATACAATGTTGGAAGGTGTATGATCATGCACTTTGGTGGAAGAAATAAACGGGCAGACTGTTATTTAGATGGGGAAAGCATTAAAATGCAGAGATGCTAAGAACTTGGGAGTCCTTGTGCAAGATGCCTGAAAGGTTAACCTGCAGGTTGAGTCGGTTGTGAAGAAGGCGAATGCAATGCTGGCATTCTTTTCTAGAGGTATAGAACATAAGAGCCGGGATGTGATGTTGAGGCTCTATAAGGCAATTGTAAGACCACTCTTGGAGTATTGTGCAATTCTGGGCTTCTTATTATAGAGAGGATATACTGACATTGAACAGGGTTCAGAAAAGATTCACGAGAATAATTCCAGGAATGAGAGGGTTACTGTAGGAGGAACGTCTGACATCTCTTGGGCTGTATTACCTGGAGTTCAGGAGAATGAGGGGGGATCTCATAGAAACATTCCAAATGTTAAAAGGTCTGAATAGATTAGATATGACGAAGTTATTTCCCATTGTGGGGGATGCTAGGACAAGAGGGTATGACTTCAGGATTAAAGGACGTCCTTTTAGAACTGAAATGCAGAGACATTACTTTAATCAGAGGGTGGTAAATCTGTGGAAATCCACAAGCGGCTGTGGAGGCCAAGTCACTGGGTGTATTTAAGGCAGAGATAGACAGGTTCCTGATTAGCCAGGGCATTAAAGGGTATGGGGTGAAAGCAGGGGAGTGGGCGTGAGTGGATGAAGTGGAGAAGCGCACGATTGAATGGCGGAGCAGAATCGAGGGGCCGAATGGCCCACTTCTGCTCCTATATCTTATGGTTTAATGCCGCGACGCCTCACACAGAATTGGACTGTTAATTGGCTATGTTTTTGAAAACAGGGGCATCGGGAATAATTAGGTCCAGATCTCATAAATGCTCATATTCGGGATAGGGGAGGGCTGTCTGAATAGGAAATACAACCATTAGCCACTCTATTCGGTGGATATGTATACCAGCTCGTCAATGCGATCCATGTGGCAGCAGCTCAAAACATAAAAACATGCAGGCATGGTCAATCCGTATGAAGGGTGTTTAGGGGAAACTTCAAGATGGGGAACAAAAGTGATCCAAGCGTCTTTGACCGTGGGAGGATTGTTGGTGCCAATATCTCAGAAACTATTCAGCTCCTGGGACATTCACGCACAAATTGTTCCGTTTACAGAGAATCGTGCAAAAAACAAAAGCCAAAAAAAAAGACAAATCAAGTGTGCGACAGTTCTGTGGGCGAGAACATGGCTCTAATGAGAGAGATCAAGGGGATTGGCCAGACTGATTCCGTCTGATAGGAAAGCAGCAGCAAATGAAATATGCACACGTTATAAAAGTAGTGTGCAGTGCAGCATCACTGAACGGGTAACATACCGAGCATTGAACTGGACGAGCAACAGTAGCAGAAGGCCCCGAACATAGACTCAGTTTCCACTTCATTAGGTACAGAACGAACATAATAAAGCGCCCACTGTGTCTGCACTTCGGTACGTTTTTATCAACAGCCAGTGAATTCACTTGGAGAAAATTGATATTAAATACCATTACCTGCTGTACCCCATTATTGCTGAAAAAAATACGCATACAAAAAAAAACAGATCCATAAAGCCATGCAATTTTAGAGACCGTATTGATCTGGTAGTAACACTAGACGGATTGCCGTGACGAGTGGGCGCATTGAAACACCGTGACTTTTCCCCGTATAGTCTCTGTCCTTACCTTGTGCTCAACTCCCGAGTCTGGTCCCAGCGTATCGAAGCAGCTGAATTTTATTTTGGATCTTTTTGGATCTCCCCCTCCCCCTCCCACTTTCAAATCTCTTACTAGCTCCTTCTTCAGTTAGTCCTGACGAAGGCTCCCGGCCTGAAACGTCGATTGTACCTCTTCCGAGAGTTGCTGCCTGGCCCGTTGCGTTCACCGGAAACTTTGATGTGTGTTGCTTGAATTTCCAGCATCTGCAGATTTCCTCGTGTTTGAGCTGAATTTTATGTGCCCGAAGTGTAAGGGAACACACCCTGAGCAAGGGTCAGTTGATAACACGCTCATAAACCTAAACAGCACACTTTTCAGCACGTAACGCCACATCCTGTTCAACAACGCCTATGTTAAAGCATTTGTATCGCTTGAATGCGCATTTCTAACATACGGTTCCAACCCGAGCTACTACGACAGTGCACAATTGTAATGAGTAACTTTCACTGGAAAATTTGATCTGCTCCAGAGAGCAATCACAGCCCGGATCCTGGTTCCATTCGGTTGGTGTCGGCGCTCTGATTTATTATTCACCCTGGGCCCAGTTTATTGCCAGACTATAAACTCCAGTGACAGCTCAGGGCAAAGACCGCTGCGTGTTTACTGCACAGGCACCGCCGAAGGAAGAGCTCTGTGAGGGGTTATCATATATTTTGCCTTTGGAATATATATATTTTTATGAAAACTGGATCCTTCCTTTCTCCAGTCCTAACTGCTCTCCCATCGCGTAGACTTGCGCTGATCTTAAAGTTAGCCCGTTTATAAAGCCAGCTTTAGCAGTTGTCTGATGGTGGTCTATTGGAATAATGGGCCAGTTGGGGAGAAACATGCCGAGATTACCATCTCTCCCAGATAGCTACGGGTCAAAGTCGACAGCAGATTAAGAACCCCCTTCTCCTTCACTTTACTACTCACACACTGGAAACACGTTACCATATCACAGCAGCAATCATATCAAATTACGACCATTCTCGCCTGTGAATTTGCCTGATGTCTAATTTATATTATGCATACACTTACCGTTCTGCGTCAGTGGTCGATAGAAAACTCCTGAACATAAAATTAGCTGGATCTTTCATCTGTCAATATGTTCTGTGGTATCAGCGGCCTTAGACCTGCTTCAGCGAATAAACTCGTTAAAATTTTATGGACCCTAACAGTAGGTAAACACACCTTCAGATAATAACACACTCATAACCTGAACTTCACCCTGTTTCATCACGCTTTTCTTAAAACACGCAGGTACTCATTTTACATCAATGAGTCTTTGTAACGTGTTCCGACTCAAAAAATATTAATTCAGAGCACCATAGCAGTGGCCACGTTTTCTCTAGAAAAATTGGTCTACTGCAGAGAGGAATCGCAACCTGCAGTTGGTTCGATTCGGTTGGTGTCGGCGCTCTGATTTATTCTTCAGCTTGGGACCAGTTTGTTGTCACTCTATAAACTCCAGTCACAGCTCAGGGCGAAGTCCGCTGTGGACGTATTACTCAGAGGCAGCAGAAGGAAGGACGCTGTGAAATATCATGAACTATTATGCATTTTTCATTTTTTTTTCCTTTTGAACACGAGACATTTACCCTCTCCTGGCTTTAACTTTGGCCCAGCTGCCTGGAGCCGCACTGGTCTCAGAGTCAGCCCGATAATAAAACTGTCTTCAACAGTTGCACCCAGTTGCACCATTACAGCAATCGGCAAAGTAGCACCTGTGCCGAGATTACACTTCCCAGAGATAACTACCGGTCAAAGGCGACAGCAACATAGGCGCGCCCTTCCCCTTCAGATGGCTGCTCTTACTGGAAACAGTAGGTACCCAAATCACAGCACCAATCATATGACATCACGGCCATTTCCCGCGGATGAATTTGCATCCATCATATTTAACTGATAGATACATCTCTTCAGTAAGTGATGGAAAGACTAGGGACATTAAATTCACTGGGTCACTTATTTCTCAGGTCTGGCTGCTGTTTTATTGAATTCAGAGCAGGGCGTTTGACCTCTCAGTCACTTTCCGCAGCTGAACTATGACCTCAGCGCGCCCTCTCCTGTGCCTGCCTGCAGCAGTTCCTTCCCTTGTCCATCGAGGGTCTGTGGAGTGCGGAACGAAACATATTGAGAGATAAATTGGAGCAGAATAAACAAAGGAGAGTCACTGAATGTTGTTTACTTGGATTTTCAGAAGGTCATTGACAAAGTGATGCACATCAGTCTGCTAAAAAAGATAAACGTTCCTCATAATACAGTAAAGATACCGCCATAGATAGACGAATGGCTGACTGGCTGGAGGCAGACAGTGAGAATAAAGGGGAATTTTTTTTCTGGTCGGCTGCCGGTGACTAGTCGGAATTAGGGCATCATATGACAATGAATCCGGATGATGAAACTGGTCCTTTTGTGGCCAAATTTGCGGACAATCCAAACATAGATTGTAGGGTAGGTGGTCTTGAGGAAGCAGAAAGTTTGCAGAAGACCTTGGACAGGTGAAGAGAGTAGGCAATGAAATAGCAGATGGGCTGTACTGCAGGGAATTGTATGGAAAAACACTTTGTTAGCAGCAATAAAGGTGAAGACTATTTCCTGATCAGAACAAATCAGAAAAGAAGAGGTGTAACAGGAATTCAGAGACCTAGTGCGGGATTCTCTGAAGTCTAATTGACAGTTTGAGACGGAAGTAAGAAAGGTAAATGCAGTGTCAGCATTTATTTCGAGAGAGTTAAGGCATCCGTTAGTCTTTCGAGACCATGGATCTGTGCCTGGAAAGTCTTCACTCTCCAGGGCGCAGGCCTGGGCAAGGTTGTATGGAAGACCGGCAGTTGCCCATACTGCAAGTCTCCCTTCTCCACGACACCGATGTTGTCCAAGGGAAGGGCGTTAGGACCCATACAGCTTGGCACCAGTGTCGTCGCAGAGCAATGTGTGATTAAGTGCCTTGCTCAAGGACACAACACGTTGCCTTGGCTGGGGCTCGAACTTCAGGTCGCTAGTCCAATGCCTTAACCACTTGGCCACGTGACCACGCTAGTTTCGAGAGAACTAGAAAATAAAAATGGATATGTAATGCTGAGCCTTTATAAGGTTCCGGTGGGACCGCAGTTGGGATATGGTGAATGGTTTGGATCCCTTATCTAAAACGGATGTGCTGGCATTGGACAGAGTCCAGAGGGTGGTCACGAGAATGACGCCCGGAATAAAAGAGTTACCTATGAGGAATATTTTAGGACCGCGGGCCTTGGTCGCTGGAATTTGGAAGAATGAGTCGGGGATCTCATTGAAATCTATCGAATATTGACAGGTCGAGTTAAAATGGACCTGGAGAGAATTTTGATGTAGTGCTAGAGTCGAGGGCCAGAAGGCACAACCTCAGATAAGGACGTCACTTTAGAGAAACAGATTCTGTAGCTTAAAGTTATGGGTTTGTGGAATTTATTGCCACGGGTAGCCATGAATGACAAGTAATTGGGCATACTTAAAGCCACGGTTGAGGAGGAGGGCAGGTAATAAGGTTGTCAAATGTGACGAGGAGAAGACAAGGGAATGGGGTTGAGACTGATAATATGTATGACCACAGGGCTATAAGACATAGGAGTAGGATTAGGGCATCTGGTCCATCGAGTCTGCTCCGCCATTCAATCATGGCAGATCATTTTTTTCTCTCCTCACGAACTCCAGTCCCCATCCTTCTCCCCGTATCCTTTGATGCCATGTCTAATCAGAAACCTACCAATCTTTGCCTTAAGTACACCCATCGACCTGGCCTCCACAGTTGGATGTGGCAATATATACCACAAATTCACCACCCTTTGGGTGAAGAAATCTCTACGCATCTCTGTTTTGAAAGGGAGCCCTTCTATCTTGACGCTGTGCACTCTTGTCCTAGATTCTCCCATCATGGGAATCACCCTTTCCACATCTACTCTGTCTAGTCCATTCAACATTCGAATAGTTTCAATGAGATCCTCCTCTCATCCTTCTGAATTCCAGCGAGTACAGACCCAGAGCCATCAAATGTTTCTCGTATAACCCTTTCATTCCTGGAATCATCCTTGTGAACTTCCTCTAGACTCTCTCCAAAGATAGTACATATTCTCTGAGATGGAGGACCCAAAACTGTTGACAATACTCAAAGTAAGTCCTCAGCCGTGATGGAATAGCGGAGAAACATCGATGAGACGAACAGCCTAATCCTGCTCCTACAGTATATCTTTGGCATTGAGGCAAAATTTGGCGATAAACTAATGATGAATATTGTTTTTCATGACTTATATAACAAACCGTCTGGCGTCCCTGTGACAGAAGTTGGAGCTTGGATGTTTTAAAGTGACAGATTCAACAAAGAGTCTCCCAGATAAACATGTTGCGATGAGGATGGGATTCGAGCCCACGCGTGCAGAGCACAATGGATTTGCAGTCCGTCGCCTTAACCTCTCGGCCACCTCGTCTGCTCTACTCTCTCTTGTTTCTAAGTTCTGAATTTCTTCAGAGCACTTACAGACTCTACTTATCGTCAAAACATTTGTGTTCAGATTCTATGTCAATTAACTTTGCTCGCCGTGCCTACCAGAATTCATGGACGTGGATAAGGACAGTTTAAAGAGATTTGTACCAACCACAGGAAAGATGGAAGTCACTAATGCAGGCACTTTAAACGCTATGGACGTGCTGCGGCATAAGTATCGATTCCGTGCTCTGTAACTCGGAGAAACTCTGAATATTTTGAGATGTAAAATGAAACAAATTTATGTTGTATTAAATAAAATTTAAATAGCTTTGTTATCATATTGCTTGATTTCAAGTAAACAGATATTATAGGAATTTGCCATCTGGTTCGAGAATGACGATTTTCCCTGTTTTGGGCAAATACAATAACCCGATAGTTACCACATTATGACGCGCTGACGGCACGCCCGGCTGTGCGCAGCCGCAGATCCGAACACCCTAACGCTTACCCGACACATACACATGGCTACTCGGTTCGGGATACCAAACCAACGGCTGAAAACCTGAAAAGAAATCGAGTTCACTCTATCAATAATGTATTGAATGTGGTGGACCATTATCACTTATTCCAATCCCATAATATAACGCAGCCGCAAAGGATAGTGGTGTGTGCCTTTTAGAATTCCTTTCTGTGTGACAGAAACTAAATATTGAATTTAAAAGAACATCCCAAAGCAGGAATGAATGGAGAGATATTAACAGCAATGGTCGAATGTTCACCTGGGTTGAAATCACTGCATAAGAGTAGTTTTATCTCTGGCAAGAAATCATTCTATACGTAGTGCAGTGGATGTGATCTATATGGATTTTAGTAAGGCATTTGACAAGGTTCCACACGGTAGGCTTATTCAGAAAGTTAGAAGGCATGGGATCCGGGGAAGTTTGGCCAGGTGGATTCAGAATTGGCTTGCCTGCAGAAGGCAGAGGGTGGTGGTGGAGGGAGTACATTCAGATTGGAGGATTGTGACGAGTGGTGTCCCACAAGGATCTGTTCTGGGACCTCTACTTTTCGTGATTTTTATTAACGATCTGGATGTGGGGGTAGACGGGGGGGGCGGGGGTTGGCAAGTTTGCAGACGACAGAAAGGTTGGTGGTGTTGTAGAGAGTGTAGAGGATTGTCAAAGATTGCAGAGAGACATTGATAGGATGCAGAAGTGGGCTGAGAAGTGGCAGGTGGAGTTCAACCCAGAGAAGTGTGAGGTGGTACACTTTGAAGGACAAACTCCAAGGCAGAGTACAAAGGAAGTGGCAGGATACTTGGTAGTGTGGAGGAGCAGAGGGATCTGGGGATACATGTCCACAGATCGCTAAAAGTTGCTTCACAGGTGGGTAGGCTGGTAAAGAAGGCTTATGGGGTGTGAACTTTCATAAGTCGAGGGATAGAGTTTAAGGATGGCGATGTAATGATGCAGCTCTATAAAACTCTGGCTGGGCCACACTTGGAGTGCTGTGTCCAGTTCTGGTCACCTCACTATAGGAAGGATGTGGAAGCATTGGAAAGGGTACAGAGGAGATTTACCAGGATGCTGCCTGGGTTAGAGAGTATGCATTATGATCAGAGATTAAGGGAGCTAGGCTTTACTCTTTGAAGAGAAGGAGGATGAGAGGAGACATGATAGAGGTGTACAAGATATTAAGAGGAATAGATAGAGTGGATAGCCAGCGCCTCTTCCCAGGGCACCACTGCTCAATACAAGAGGACATGGCTTTAAAGTAAGGGGTGGGAAGTTCAAGGGGGATATTAGAGGAAGGTTTTTTACTCAGAGAGTGGTTGGTGCATGGAATGCACTGCCTGAGTCAGTGGTGGAGGCAGATACACTAGTGAAGTTTAAGAGACTACTAGACAGGTATATGGAGGAATTTAAGATGGGGGCTTATAAGGGAGGCAGGGTTTGAGGGTCGGCACAACATTGTAGGCCGAAGGGCCTGTACTGTGCTGTACTATTCTATGTTCTATGTTCTAATCTCCTTGCAGCAGTTCCCCGTTTTTCCCCTCGGCGTTTCTCACATAACACAACCGTGTGGCCTAATGGATAATCTCTTATTATCTCTTCTTTCAGTTAGTCCTGACGAAGGGTGTCAGCCCGAAACGTCGACTGTACCTCCTCCTATAGATGTTGCCTGGGCTGCTGCGTTCACCAGCAACTTTTGTGTGTGTTGCTTGAAATTCCATCATCCGCAGATTCCCTCGTGTTTCCATCCTCCATATGTTGTATCGCTTTATTTCATATTGGCCTTTTGTAAAAAAAAATGTCACAGAAAGGGCAGATTTGTTGTACGTTCAGTTCCCTTTAAAATGTTTAAAACCTGATGTGCAGCAAATTCCAGAATTCACTTCTACTGTTAGCTGAAATCAGTGTTTGACTATTGCTTTAAAATGCAGATAGATGAATTTGGGTATTTGGTTCTAAAAGTGAGAATACCGTCTCCAACCGGCAAAGCCGTGTCTCACTTTCATATTGATGAGACAGACAGATTTGAAATGCTGAAGCTACTGGAAGTTGCTGGGTATGCCCCCTGCACATCTGATAATTGTACTTCAAAGATCACCCGGTAAGGTGATCAGGGCGCAATCTGCTATAGAGCTGCAAAATGATCCGATGGCGCTAAATGTCAGTCTGCGAAGAATCCCCATTAAAAATACAACAATTTGAGCAAAAGATCCGTCAGTGGTAATGGAGACCCACTCAATAGTTTTATCCGCAGGGGTAGTATTTGGAATTAGGGAGTGTTAGTGTGTTGCCAATACATGTAAACCAATTCCATTATACAGTTTTCGCAGATTAAAACGGACAAACCTGGAGAATGCACAACAGTTGTTATTGCCAATGGAACTCCTACGGCACTGAAGACAGATGAAACAAATTAAATCCAGATTTTCCGGAGTCAGTCGCTCTCCTGCAGTTATGTTTCAGGTGCCTTGTTCTACAATCGCCATTGTTCAACCTCTCAATCCACTTCCTCCCTTTACTTGGTGTGGATCGCCGACACGGGCGGCAACGATATCAAATCCCAATGATAAATGAAGTGAATCGTTCACGTGTAAACATCAGTTGGCAGTGAAAGTCGTTATGTTGTTGTTGGACCGGAGCAGACCGGCCTGCAGGTTTACACAGCTGAAATTTCCCGAAGACCCAAATGAAATGTACCTGTCACCGGGGAACTAACTTTCCAGACCAAGTGGGCGGGGGATTTTGTTTCATTGGATTCATATTTCCAGAACCTTTGTTTGGTTATTCATGTATGGTAAATAAATGACGTAAAAAGCATTTCCACCTTATTTCGTGAATAGGACGATATGAAAGTTTCGGAAGGAAGTTCGTGCAGCTGATCCACTTCTTGTATAATTGCAGGCTTGGCCGGTCTGAGGAGGGATATGAAAAGAAATGAGAGAGACCTGTCAGCTCATTGAACGAATAGAACATGCGGCACTCTAACTATTCCGGAAGGCGGCAGTCATCCGTCACTTACTGATATGAAGGTGATTGATTTCCGTATTGGTCATTGTCTTTAGTACAGCTATGTGTCCCTTTTAATTTCACTTTTGCAAAATAAATCAGCGTTAAGCTTTAATATTGATGCAAATATTTTTTCTTGCCAATTAAACGATAAACATCAAAATTGAATGCTAAGAGAATTCTACGGAAAAGAGTACAATCGAGGTTTAAGTCCTGCCGAAACGTCGACTGTACTTTTTTCCAGAGATGCTGCCTGGCCTACTGAGTTCCTTCAGCATTTTGTGTGTGCTGCTCAGATTTCCGGCATCTGCACATTTTCGCTTGTTTGTGATTGAATGCCAAGAGCATTACCTTTCAGTGATATGGAGAGATTGGAGTGAGGGTTAGATTATCCGTGGAAGATGAAAAACTGTGACGGAATTTGCCAGGGTTTTATGAAAATTTGAAGGGTAGAGTCAAAGTAGATGGAGCGGGAAAAGTATGGAGGAGCATAACTGTAATATTTAGGAAGGTTATCGGACTAACGGGGAATATGACAGATGAAATTCAGCGCTGATGACAGCATCATGTTATATTTTGATCCCAATAATAAAACAGACCTCCTGCACCACACTCTCCAACTGACTACGCGTGGTTCCAAGTGGCCACACAGACTGACCCCACCTTCGGCACCATATAGGCCTCCAGAGACAGATTAACTCCTCCATTAACCTCATCAAGTTACCTAACGATTGAGCACTAGCTGTACCCATTGAAACCGGTCTCTCCGCAATTCTCCACCACTGACTATTCCTCCTCACCATGCTCTATAATTGAACACACCCTTTCTCCGCCAGCTCTCAATAACCACGCATCTTCCCAGCAGCCCATCCTGCTGTGCCGAACCCTCCCACACAAATCCCAGTGAGCCCATTCCATCATCACAGTGCCTTCGCATTGAAATTATGAATCCCACACGTTTTACACATACCCAAAGACCACACATTACATCACCGAATCCTCCTCCTAAATCTACTTCTTCCCGATCAACATATAGTAATGAATCTGATCATTTCTATCAGCTTTCCCCAGTGTTCTCATCAGATCCAGCAGCATGCACCCCTGCAGCCACGGCCCCCCATTAACCCTGATTGCGCAGTCCCTCCATTGACCAGCTCTCTCAGCAGTTCGTCTGCTAAACACACACATCAGGATACATTTCCCACTGACCCCAACGTGCGCCTACCGGTTCCCACTAAATCCACCTCCCCACCGGCCTCCACGGATTCACTTACCCACCTTGCCTCCACGACCTCCACTTTCGACCAGTCTCCACCTCCCACCAGCCTCCACGGCCGCCACCTCCCTACCAGCTTCCTCTGGCCCAAAACAATTGGAACAGCTCCATTGAAACCACTCCTCCCCAGCGGAACACAGTCCCAACACTTCCCTATTAATGCCCGCTCATAACCACAATTCCCAATGACCCCACAATTCTACACCAACCTCGAGTGGTCACACAACTTCCCATATGTTATCTCTGACAACATAATTCCTCCACCTTCTAACACCCCACTAGTTCCTGTTGACGGCACACTTATTCCACATTACAACTAGCGCCACACCACATCCACGAACCCCCAATGACGTTACATATTTCCACGTCCTCAGTAATCACACACCATCACTGTAGTTTATGGCCACACAACCTGTCGATTATTTCTCACTGACCCCCAGCTCTCCACTTTTCCAATAACGACACACCTCGCATATTCTCTCTGAGTACAGCCTTCCACATCAGTTTACACCGCGCCCATACCACCCCAACAGACTCCACAGTTCCTGGGCGTCTGACATTGACCACACACCACTCTCGTACACCACATTCGCCCACACACTCAGCCCGGATCTCACCCACCAGACCTGAAACGGTTCCCATACCTCTCCACCAACACCACACCAGCACCTCCAGCGAAACAAGGCCTATCGATCCTCCGGCCCCATAACTCCCTGTAAACCCCGTCGTTCAGCAACCACAGACCCCACTCACCCACTGGCACCTTTTACATCTGCAACAACGCAGATTACTAACAACCCCCCCCCCCCACCACACACACACACATACAGTTATCTAACTGAGCGCACACCCCCTCCGGACTGGATAAATGTCAATGCTTGAGACGCTGCCTCTCGTGCGACATTTCACGGGTCTCCTGTCGGCAGTAGAACTCTACAATAAGCTAAACCCGCTATTACCAAGACGATAAAGTGAAATTGTCCTGATTATGAATGGAGAAACGAGTCTAAAAAGAGAAAGGGTCAGGTTTTGGGAAGTGACTAATCGCTGATCGCGACTGAATTATGGTCACTTGCCCCATCTTCTATGCGCTGACAACTCTATGAGCAGACTGGATATCTCTGCTCCCTGCCCCGTTTCCAAAGCTCCATCTAATCGCAATATGATCTGCGTATGTAGCTGCCTTCAGATACTCCTGGCGAATCTATCTCCATCACATTATTAGGCAGCGCCTTCCAAATGAGAGACACTGATTCTTTGGAAAAGCATACTTTGACGTTTTAAAGGCCGTGAATCTCTAACTCTCCGACCATTAGCCCTCCACCATTATATCGTCCTTTACACCCGTTCAATGCTTTATGTCTTGTTTGTAAAATCTATTTTGAATACTCTCTTCACTCAGAGGTACACTCGCTTCTCCGGTGTAAATGGAGGGTACCGCCTGGTACCTTGCTTGCACTCCGTGAAGTACTAGGCCTGCTGTCCGACTCAATACCCCGGCCAAGGTCAAGTTTTCCACAGCAGCACACAATCACGTCGAGGACTCGGACAGAGCAGCATCCGTAGAGGGGAAAAGGAATGTCGGCGTTTCACATCGAAACTCGGTTTCAGGACTGGCGATTTATCGCCTTTTCCGTGTTTCGCATGTATTCACTAATCCTATTCCTTTATGGGGTATCACAGTTTCTTGCATTCTGTGTCAGGTGGATACGGAAGGAACTGAGATAGACCGCGTTTCTGTTCATTATATTTATCGGTTACCACCCATTTCTCTGGAAGCCTGATTGTTGCGCCTCAGGAAGGAAAGTTTAAAATTTGATGTTTACACGCAATAGATTGTTATTATATGGCCTATTGACGAGGATGAAACAAGGCCTGTGGAGTGGATCGACCACGGCCGCGAGAGGATGGGGAGACACGCAGACGGGGAGGCAAGGACCTAGCAATCCACACTCGGCATAAATCGCGGATTAAATTACAGTTCATAACTCACTGTTATACATTTTCTTCCATGAAGAAGCATCGAAAATCACAAAGAGCTATCTATAGAAACTGAGCGGACAAACTGAGAGATCGTTTCCCTATCAGCAATAGGTAGCTCACGGGTCGCCCTACTGATCAATGTTTGGCGTCTGATCTTGACAATCAATATCGAAAATTCTGCACTGCGTTCAATCCCAGATTTTTAATTAACATAATAAATTGCAAATTCACGAATGGACTCCAATCTGAAACTCAGGGGAGTATTGCATAGAATTCCCCATGGATATGTTGTAAATTTGGAGCACTAGCAGATGGAATTTAATTCGAACAAATTAGCGGTAATGAATTTTGGAGCTTCCAGTAACGTAAGCAGTAAATACACAGAGTAAATTGTTTGCACCGAGGAATGCCAATACTGTAGTTCCACGAAGGTTGCCCTTTCTATGAGAGATGATTAACTGCGCGATGAAGAAGATTGGCGACATGATTGTGTCTGTAATTCTGGGCCTAGAACTGAAATGTTGAGTCGTTATATTGCAACGTCACGGTGCAATGCTAAACGGTACTGCAATCCAGCTCACCGCTTTATGGTGATGACAGAATCATTTCAAGTGAGTGCAGATGATATCTTCTAGGATTTTTTCTTACATTGCATAAATCAATACATTGATTTATGAAACCGAATTTGCAAAAAAAAACTGTATTTACGATCCTAACTACTTTGCCTTCACTTTCAACGAATTATAGATCTGTATACCCAGATCACTTTGTCCTACCACACTCCTCAGTACTCGCCCGTTCACTTTAAAAGTCTTTTTAAATCTTTTTATTGAGTAAGTATACAAAAAAGGTAAGCCATATAAACATTAATACAATGTTAAAGTATAATAAAATTCCAAAAGATAACAATACCAAAAAGAAAATGCTACAAACAATGTAATTTAAGCATAAGAAACCAAGATAACATAATAGTATACTAAATTTTATATATATCAATGGAAAAAAAAAGAAAAAAAAAAACCCCAAAAAAACCCCCACCGTGCAGCTAACTAAAAGCAAGGCAAAGCAATGGGCTAACTTGAAACCAAACAGAGTTAAACTTAAAATCACGTCCTCAATCCCGACCTCCATTAAAACAGTGAAGAAAAAACAAGAAGGGTAAATATTACATTAAATGAAAATATCGAATAAAAGGTCCCCAAATCTGTTCAAATTTAAATGAAGAATCATAAAGGTTACTTCTAATTTTCTCCAAATTCAAACATAAAATCGTCTGAGAAAACCAAAAAAAGGTAGTTGGAGCATTAAGCTCTTTCCAATGTTGTAAAATACATCTTTTCGCCATTAAAGTAAGAAATGCAATCATTCTACGGGCTGAAGGGGAAAGATTACTAGAAATTTTAGGTAGTCCAAAGATAGCAGTAATAGGGTGAGGAGAGATATCTATATTTAATACCTTAGAAATAATATTCAAATAATATTGAAATTGGATGCCCAGAGTTATCTGGATCAACTTTCATCTTCAACATCTTAATTGCCTTTTTTTAATTATCTCCATTGATCGGAGGCTGTGAGTTGGTTGGTTTTAACTTTTCTGTGCCCTATTTGGGCAGAAAAGTTTACTTTTGATTTCTTAATATGGCTGCTAAACTTTCTTTTTAACTGCGTCATTTCTTTCTTTTCCCAGGGGATTCTGGGTGGTTACTTCCCTTTTGTCATCTTACGTATTTCCTGTGCGGCCTTAAATTTTGTAGTTTTTTAAAAAATTTTATTCTGTTTTGCTTTTTATAATCACTTTATGTTAATAATCCTATTTTTTTTGTTGCTGTGTCTATTCATGAGTTTGAGGTTTATTGTGGTTTTTTTTAATATATATTTTGCGGCTTTTGTTCTGTTCTGTATGTATTTTAATTGAGCTAACTTTTTTTTACTTATTTTTTTACTGTTTTACAATTAGCTGATCCTTTTCATATTTATACCTTTTTTTTAGGGAGCGTATACCGGAAGTCATGGGGGTAGTTTTAGCGCTTGCTTCTTTCTGGCGGGTCTGCTTTAGATTTTGCCTTGGGGTCTTGGGGTGGGGGGTGGTGGGAGGGGCTTCACGTTTTAGTTTGTTTCTCTTTGGGCTATATACATTATTGAAGTACTGGTTGCGTCCTTTTCCCCGGTATCTTTTGTATGTTCTGTTTCCTCTCCGGGTTTGTGGGTCGCGCCTATTGTCAATCCTCCTTGTTGTGGGTTGACTTTAGGATTTATGGAGTCTATTATTAATTTTGTCTCCTGGAATACTAATGGTCTTAATCATCCTATTAAAAGGAAAAAAGTTTTTAAAGTGTTCCGGAGACTTAAAGCACAAATTTTATTTTTACAAGAGACCCATGTACGGAGGGGGGACAGACTACGTTTTTACAAATTCTGGAAGGGACAACAATTTCATTCGAACTCCAATGCTAAGATTCGAGGCGTCTCTATTTTTATAGATTCCTCAGTTACTTTTATACAACAGGATATTATCTCTGATCCGAATGGTAGATTTTTATTGGTTAGTGGTTTACTATTTAATAAAAAAGTAGTTTTGGTTAATGTTTATGCTCCTAATATGGATTGTCCGGAATTTTATAAATCATTGTTTGATCAGTTTCCGAATTTGAACGAGTTTTCATTGATTTGGGGCGGAGATCTTAATACCTGTTTATCTCCAGCTTTGGACCGTTCGGCTCCTTTACGGACTTTACCTAATAAATCTGCAAATTTGATTAATTTTTTCCTTTCTGATTCTGGGTCGACGGACATTTGGCGTTTTCTGCATCCTCAGGAAAAAGATTTTTCCTTCTTTTCACATGTTCATCATTCCTATTCAAGAATTGATTATTTTTTCATTGATTCTCGTCTCATTCCTTCAGTGATTAAATGTGATTATGATTCTATAACCATTTCGGATCATGCTCCACTTAAGCTTTCTATTAAAATTATGGCCAATATACCAAACAATAGACAATGGCGTTTTAATTCGCTGTTGCTTCAGGACTCGGACTTTGTTAATTTTATGAATGAACAGATTGAGCTTTTTTTTACAATTAACCATACAGAAGATATTTCGGTTAACACTCTTTGGGACACTTTTAAAGCCTATATTCGGGGTCAGATTATTTCGTATTCCGTTGCTTTGAGGAAGAAACAGAAGCAGGAGGAGATGGCAATTGTGGACAAGATTAAAGAAATTGATAAGAAATATGTTATGGCTCCTTCTGAGGAGCTATACAAACAAAGAACTGAACTTCAAATGGAACACAGTTTACTACTCTCGTCCTCGATTGTAAACCAATTAAAGAAAACAAGAAGTGATTTTTATGTTCACAGTGATAAAATTGGCAAGCAGCTGGCTAATCAATTGAAATCTAATTATGTTAAATCTCAAATCAATCAGATTTATAACCAAAATGATCGATTGATATTGGATCATGTGGGGATTAATCAAACCTTTTGTGATTTTTATTCTTCTTTATATCAATCAGAGTCTCCTCGAGATTCTAAATATATGAATGATTTTTTAGATAAGTTAGACTTCCCTCTGATTTCACAGGATATGTCTTCTTTATTAGATACTTCCATTACAATGGATGAGATTAAGAATGTTATTTTTTCTATGAATCTGGGGAAAGCTCCTGGCCCTGATGGGTTTACCGTTGAATTTTATAAATGTTTTGCTTCTTTATTGATTCCTTGGCTCTATAAGGTTTTTGAGGCTTCTTTGAAACTTGGTAAACTTCCGGAATCTTTTAATAGAGCATCAATTTCTTTAATACTAAAGAAGGATAAAGACCCTGTTCAATGTGCATCTTATAGACCAATATCTTTATTAAATGTTGATTCTAAAGTTTTTTCTAAGTTATTAGCAAATAGACTAGAAAAAGTACTTCCTTCTATTATTTCGGAAGACCAAACGGGTTTTATTAAAGGTCGTTACTCTTTTTATAATATTCGTACATTGTTAAATATCGTTTATACTCCCTCACAAAATGTTCCTGAGTGTGTTATTTCTTTAGATGCCGAGAAAGCTTTTGATAGAGTAGAATGGCCTTATTTATTTAAGGTGCTTGAAATGTTTAATTTTAGCTTGAAATTTATATCCTGGATTAAACTGTTATATCACTCCCCTGTAGCCTCGGTTCGTACTAACTCCTTAAACTCACCTTTTTTTCCTCTCTTTCGTGGTACTCGACAAGGCTGTCCTCTTAGTCCCCTATTATTTGATATTGCATTAGAACCTCTTGCAATTGCTATTCGAGAATCTTCAAATATTACTGGGATAACTCGGGGATTAAAGTCCCATAAATTATCACTCTATGCTGATGATTTACTTTTATATATTTCTAATCCTGAGAGATCCATTCCTGCTGTTTTAGAGTTATTAGCACAATTTGGTCTTTTCTCAGGTTATAAATTAAATCTTAGTAAGAGTGAACTTTTTCCGATTAATAAACATCTTCCCTTATATTATAAATTTCCATTTAAATTGATTAATAATTACTTTTCATATCTTGGGATTAAAATTACTTGTAAACATAAAGATTTATTTAAGACTAACTTTTTACCATTAATAGACCATATTACTCAACTTTCATCTAAATGGTTTCCCTTATATTTAACTTTGATTGGTCGTATTAATGCAGTTAAGATGTTTTTTTTGCCAAAATTTTTATATGTGTTTCAGGCATTACCAATTTTTGTTCCTAAATCTTTTTTTGATAAAGTTGACTCTAAAATTTCTTCATTTATTTGGCAGAATAAGAATCCGAGACTGGGTAAAATACATTTACAGAAAGCTAAGAGAGATGGAGGTTTAGCATTACCTAACTTTAGATTTTATTATTGGGCTATTAATATTCGACATATGAAATTTTGGTTACTTGACCGGGACATACTATCTATTCCTAAATGGGTAGCATTGGAATTACAATCTGTTCAGGGTTATACACTTGGTTCTATTTTAGGTTCCTCTCTTCCTTTTGATTCGAAACGTCTTAAGCAGGTCTCTAACCCGATAGTTAAATATGCTTTGCGCATTTGGTTCCAATTCAGAAAATTTTTTGATCTTAATCAATTCGGGTTAGCGATTCCTATTTTAGGTAACATATTTTTTCCTCCCTCTTTTACGGATCGCGCTTTTCAAACTTGGAAGACTAAGGGTATTTTACGGTTTTTGGATTTATTTTTAGATGGTTCCCTTATGTCTTTTGAACAATTATCTAATAAATATAACTTATCAAGAATACATTTTTTTAGATATTTACAAGTTAGAAATTTCCTAAGTACTATACTTTCTTCCTTTCCAATGCTTCCTCCTATATATATTTTAGATTCGATAATTAACCTTAATCCATGTCAGAAAGGTGCATCGGCTATGATTTATAATATTATTATGAAACTTAGGAAAGCTCCATTTGATAAGATTAGGGTAGATTGGGAACAGGAATTGGGGCTTACCATTTCTGTGGATGATTGGGGGCAGATTTTACAATTAGTTAATACTTCCTCTATTTGTGCTAAACATTCCCTAATTCGACCGTTCACTTTAAAAGACCTTCCTTGGATGGTGCTACCAAAGTGCAATACTTTGCACATGTCTGCATTACATTCCATCTGCCATTTTCAGCCCATTTTTTCCCAGATGATCCAGTTCCCTTTGTGAGCTATGATAACCTTCCTCGCTGTGGCCACATTATCATCCAGATCATTGATATAGATGACAGATAACAACGGACCTAGCACTGATCCGTAGTCAGAATTTGGATAGACATGGACTGATTATACATGGTTATACATTACCTACCACGAACGAAGTCCATGCCTATTCAAATACTTATATATCCAGTCCCTCAGAATACATTCCAATAACTTTCCGACAACTGATAACAGACCTAGAACGTTCTGGTTTATGTTTAGATTATTTCTTAGATTGTGGAACAATATTGGTTGTCCTCCAATCCGCGGGCATCTCTCTTGTCGCTAAGGATGATTTAAATAGCTCTGCAAGGGCCCCCGGCAACTTCTGCAATGAACTTGCCCTTAATAGTGTATCGTCTCCTTGCACTTTCCTAAAGAAGGTGGAACATTTCACACTCAGCACACACTGAATGCTGGAGGAACTCAGCTGGGCAGCAGCATCTATAGCACCATCTGTGGAAAACAATAGTGGGTGTCTCGGGCCGAGGCCCTTCGTCAGGACGGAATTCAATCAGTTCAGTTATGAACTTTTGCACTTTCTGACACGAAATCCAAAGAGGCAGCATAATGTTCGTGTCGAGACACTTAACAATGTTTACGCGAAGACCGATATTGGTATCGAAGTTCATACTGCCATGAAAATGTCTACACATGTAGACAGAGTAGTAAAGAAAGCATGTGGGATATTTGCCATTGTTAGTGAAAGAACTGACCATCCAGAGATTGGGAGTTTATGATGTATCTTTATGAAGTTCCAGTGAGGTGGCAGTGGAGTATTGCATTTAGGTCTGGTCGCTCCATCTCAGTAAGTATGTGGAGGCTCTCATAATGAAGCAGATGATGCCTGAATTAGAAGGCATGTGCTATCGGGGAGTTTGGATAAAATCAGTTGCTATGTTTGGTACTGTGAAAACTGAGTGGATATTTGAGAAAGATTCATGAGATTATGAGAGGCATAGGTAGAACTGTGAGTCAGTATTAATTTGGCAGCATTGAAATGCATATCATCAGAGATCATGTATTTTAGAGGAGGTAATTTCAAAGGTCTATTAAGAGATACTGGTTAGTACCGAGTATGGGCGAGTTGTGGCAGAGGCGAATGTGAAGTAGGCATTCAAGAAGTTCTTGAGCACATTGTTGGGCAGGGTTGTGACTCTGCCGTGACCTCAGAATAAGCGAGAGACGTGTTCCCTGAAGCAGAAGGACAGTGTTCAAATCAACAGAGCAGACCAGGAAACAGCCGTAGGGTGATCGATAGGATATTCAGGTAGAAAAGTATGTGGTCATTAACTTTGGCAGAGATTTACAGAGATCAACTGAAAGCAGAGAAGGACAACACATCTGCGGCGCAGGGGACGAGGAAGTGTGTGATCATCATGGGATGGAAATAGGATCGGCAACCAGAACAGAGAACCCATGGGAACCTTCCCCTTAATAACAAGTGTATCACATCGGATACTGTGAGGAGTGACGCCCTAGCAAAACAAAGCCGCCGGGTCTGACTCTCTGACACAGAACAGACTGGAAACAGACAAATAGTAATGACAGGGGATTCAATTTTTATAGGGACAGACAGGTTCTGTGAACGAGAACGATATTCAAAGATCATAAACCTCCAGGCTTACCAGTGTCGGAGAAATCTTGGATAATGTCCATAGCATTCTTAAGTGGGAATGGGAGTGGGCGAGCAGCATGAGGTCGTGGTCCTTGGGGGTATCAATGCTACGGGCAGAGAGTGTAACCATGTCCTGCAAAGTGAGTTTAGGTTGTTAGGTGATATATTAGGGGACCAGACCTCAAGGTTGATTATCTCGAGATCTGTAAGCATGCCAAATGCCCCAGACGCTCGGAATATGAACATAACACAGTTTAGCACGTAGCTCAACAGATAGTTCAGGAGAGAGAACTACAGAGGTTTGGATCTTTGGAGTCTCCTCCACAGAAGCTAGGACATTTCCAACAGAGACAGATTGCACATCAACTGCATTGGGACCATTATCCTTGCAGTAAAGGTTTCCGGTCCTACTCATGGACATTTGAACGAAAGCTGCAGAAATATGGAAACCCGTGTGGCAGGATAGCTGGTGAAGTAGTTGTGGGGAAAGTAGGGTTTAGGCCTACATGCAAAGACATGACCGAAGATTTGCGCATTGTGGGACAAATATTCTGAGTTGCCTCTATTTCAGTACAATGAGTACTGTTGATAAGGCAGTGATATTATATGTTGGATCAGCACGTGGATTCTGAGGTGCGATCATTAGTGACAATTACATGCAAGAGGGCAGAGCTCGAAGTTCACTGTTCCGAGGTTCTATTGTTTCATAACGAATGGAGGTGGATATTTATGAGGGAAATGGTGCCGTTACTCGTCATGGAATATGCTATAACAGTGCTCATGCAGGACCACTTCGAGGGCTTCTATAACGAGTCTATATGAGAAGGACAGAATACAAACTAACTCATGATCGTGTTTTTTCAGATTGTATCAAAGATCAGCGGGATTTAGAGGAAAAAAATTGCAGAAGTTTCCGATAGTTGAAAAGGAAATAAGGTTGTGATTGAAGATGATTTTAATTTTCCACGTGATGAATGCGTCTCGGATACTGTAAATTGTTGGAAGGGGTAAACTTTGCATAATATGTTCAAGTAAGTTTTCTTAAAAATTATATAGCAGTCCCAACTAGAGAGAGCGAGATACCGGTCCCCCTCTTAGGGAATGAGACAGGGCAGGTGGCGGAAGTGTGTGTACGAGAAAACGTGTGCCCAATGATCTTACTGTCGTTAGCTTGAAGAATGACTGGATTGGTACTGAGTTCGAGATCCAAAAATTGGAGAACGACCAGGTTCGATTGCATCGTAAAGGATCTGTAGCAGGTGTGATTTCGATTAGGATGGGTTCCTTATATCAAAGGGATGATTGGTGTCACGAACCCCGTGACGGGAATAAAGAACCAGCAGAGATGGAAAACACTTTGGACTCCAGTATTGCTATGAACTAATAATATTTATTAGTAACTACGCAATACAGTAATATAAATGCAGATAAATCAAACAGGTTAGCAATGATTATATATATAAGTATATCAGTAGGTGTGGAAATATATCTATGAAAAAACAAACTTCTTTAAGTCTAGGGGTAAAAAGGTACAGTCTTACGATGATGGGTAAAGTTCAGCTCAGTGCAGTTCAGTTCGTGGTATTGAGTTGAATACTGATGGAGAGAGAGAGAGAGGGAGAGATTTGAGTCTTCAGGTGAGCTGATGCCATCGATCTTCTTGCTGTCCTTCGAAATCCTTTAAAAGTCACCGACTGTGACTTCAACAAAAGGGATCAGTTTTCTGTGGTGGAGCTATCCCCCAGGTGAGGGTGGGCACATGGACAACTCCCCACCAGTCAACCCTTTTCCTCCTTCCATTGCAAGAGCGATGGATCGATCCGCCTGATCGATCCTCCAAAACCCGCTTTTCTTGCGGGCACAACAATGCTCATTCAATGTCCAGAACATGTGTCTGAGGTCTATCATCTGACCTCCTATTTTATCTTCCCGTGCTGAGCATCAACTGTCATTCAAATAACTCCTCCTTCCTATGTCTGTGAAGAAATGCACAAGCAGGCGAACTGTCCTTGAGGAGTGCCAACAACCTGCCGAAAATCGTAACATCGAGTGTCCATTAAATAACGGGGGCGTTTGGTCACCATAGCAACTTACTAGCTGCTCGGCGCTGTCTCCGACTCAGCAGAAATCCAAAAGTTAGCCAGTTCTTAAAGTGACAGTCCAACAGTTAGTCGTCGTCTCTCTCTCTCTCTCTCTTTCCAAAGCAACATGTCGGTGTTAAATAACTGTCTCGCTCTCTTTTCAAAAGCACAGTTCATAGGGATGCTTCAGGATTCCGTCACACTCCCTTTCCTCAGAGAAAAAAATGACGAAGACGATTTTTTGACTAAATGTAAATTACAGAGTTTGCAACAATACAGGTTAAATTATCAGATAACACAGCAAAAAGGTGCATAATTTGTAACTTAATATCTGGATAACTAATCAGCTATAATATTGTCAGTACCTTTCACATGTTTGATTTTTAAGTCACCTTCCTACAATATCAGACTCCAATTTAACAATCCTCTATTCTTATCCTTCATCTTAATTAGAAACACCCACAGATTATAACCCATGTAAACCACAAGTGGTCTCTGGGCAACAGAAAGATTTCGAGGCCTCTGCACATAGACCTCAAAATGTTGTCAGATCAGAATAAGTGCTAATAATTCATTTTCAAGAGTTGAATAATTTTTCTGCTGTACATTAAGTTTCTTTGTGAAATAAACTACTGGATATTCAATGTCATCCACACCCTTCTGTAACAGTACTGCCCCAGCAGCTTCATCACTAGCGTCCGTTGCTATAGAAAATTGCTTTGAGAAAACAGGTGTTTTGAGCACAGGATGATTACACAGGATGGTTTTCAGACGTTCAAATGTCTCCTGGCAAAGGTCATTCTATACAAATCTTTCACTCTTCCCTAGGGGTTTTGTTAGGGGGAGAACGATGTCAGCAAAGTTCTTACATAACTTACAATAATACCTAACCATTCCTAAAACCCTTCTCAAAGCCGGAACAGGAACTTCAGCAATAGCTTGCCCTTGGCCTGTACAGGAGCCAGTTGGCGTCGGCCTACTACGTAGCCAAGATAAATAACAGTAGCATGATTAACCTCACGCTCATCAAGGTTCATGGCAAGATTGATTTTGGAAAGTCTCTCAAACAGTTTCTCTACAGCTGCAATATGCTTTTCCCACGTGTCATTCCAGACCACTAAATCATTGATATAAACCCCTGTGCTTTCTAACCCCCCAATCACAGAATTGATCATTCTTTGAAATGTCCCTGGAGCATTTTTCATCCCGATGTGTAAAACATTGTATTCATACAGTTTAGATGGTGTCACAATTACTGATATCTCTTTAGCCTTCTCTGTTAAAGGAACACCCCAGCATCCTTTTAACAAGTCAATCATTATAAGGTATTTAGCCTTCCCCTCTCTATCAATACAGTCACCCATTCTCTTTCCTTCTTCTTTCCTGTTTCTAATTTCTTCTTCAACTATTTTACTTTTCTCAAAGTTCTCACTGTGAAGATGCCGTTTCATAGGCTGGGCTGAATTTATAATGATGTGATGCACTGCACCTGTGCATCATTTCAAAATACCAATTAATGCGTTTACTTGTTTTTGCAGTTTTGGGTCCAACTGATGGACTTTATCAGTAATATTTTCCAAAACAATGGAATTCTGACATTTTGGTGAGACTAGATTGAGTGGGTAAACATGTTTTTCCACTACATTATCAGATTCCATGACTGCATTTTGTTCCATAACAATTCTCCCAGCTGCAATTCTAGCAAACAGGTGTCTTATTTTGTTTCGACCATTTTGTAAGCTTTCCTTTGCAAGGACACAAAGCTTACTAAATCTCTTCCAGAGTTTGAAAACATACTTGAACACACTGACACATTTTTCTAAATCAGACTATAGTTCTCTGAGTAGGGTCAAAGGTCCTTTTGACCTGAAACTGAATACAGGTTCTAACAAACTACACTTCACTGCCTTCTGAATTGAATCTCCAACAATAAATAAGAGAAGGGGAACCTCTCATCCCAATTTTTCCCATTTCTTACACAATGCCCTTTAATCATGGTCTTAAGAGTTGAGTTTAGTCGTTCCAAGGCTCCCTTGGACACTGTGTGACATGTAAATGACACCATGTGCTTAGCTTCCAATTCTCTAACTATCCCCTGGAATGTTCTCAAAGTAAAGTTACTGCCCTGGTCAAATTGAATTTCTTTGGGCAAACCTACTAGAGTGTAAAACTTACTGAATGCTTTTACCACAGACTTGGCCTCCGTGTTTTCAAAAGGCACTGCTACAGGGGACCTAGACACAGCACACAATTGTTAACCCATATTGATAACCAGCTGCAGTCTTTGACAATGGGCCTACACAATCCACTATGACCCTAGGAAAAAGTTCACTAAAAGCAGATATCTGTTTAAGTAGTGTTACCTGAATAACCTGATTAGATTTCCCCTCAACTTGACAGGTATGGTCAGTCCTGCTAAAATTCACAGCATCCTTTATTAAACTGGATCAGTAAAATTCCTTCATAATCCTGTTCACTTTCTCTCTCACTCCACGAGGTCCACCTAAAGGCATACTGTAAGCCATGTTTAAAATTTCAGCCCTATAAACTTTCAAAACAACCACGTGACTTGCAGGCACTGTGGCTGGTCTCCAGCTCCTCATCAACACCCCATCTTTAAGGTAATATCCTACTGATTCTCTCTGAACCTCCTCTCCTGTGAGAGCCACCTCCCTTAAAGCCAATATTCCAGAATCTCGCTTCTGTTTCTCTGTAAATTCCTTCCTCAATAAAGACAAACCTTTCTCATACACCTTACTCGTCTCAGCCTTACTACCCTCTAAGTTCTGTTGAAATATGGATGGTAGAAAAGTCTGTGTCACATTATCGTACTTTAAACCTGTGGTTTTGCTATCATAGGCTCCAACAGCAGCTCTGCTCGTCAGTTGAACAGCCATATCAACCTTACCTTGGAGAGGTGCCAACATGCCTCCATTGTTTACTAAACTCAGCACCATCATCAGGCTTATGAGAACCATGTATACATTACGGAAGAGACCAAACAATCCACCCATCTGATTACGACCTTCCCTTCAACTCGCTTCCATAACATCACCCTGAATAACAGCATGACCTTGCAGGTGTTCAAATGTTCAAACAAAATTCAACAGAGTAGCACATCCTTTCTCAGCAGGCCTTTGACCTGCAAACAGGGTCAAAGGTCGCGCAACCAATCCAACCTTTTCTAGCACTTTATCCAGAAGTCCAGGAACGGCACTTTTGCCATTATTCCCAGTAACACTGACCTCATCAATTTCTACCTCTTCTTTCTTTCTTTTTAAATCTTTTTATTGAGTAAGTATACAAAAAAGGTAAGCCATATAAACATTAATACAATGTTAAAGTATAATAAAATTCCAAAAGATAACAATACCAAAAAGAAAATACTACAAACAATGTAATTTAAGCATAAGAAACCAAGATAACATAATAGTATACTAGATTTTATATATATCAATGGAAAAAAAAAGAAAAAAAAACCCCCCAAAAAAAACCCACCGTGCAACTAACTAAAAGCAAAGCAAAGCAATGGGCTAACTTGAAACCAAACAGAGTTAAACTTAAAATCACGTCCTCAATCCCGACCTCCATTAAAACAGTGAAGAAAAAACAAGAAGGGTAAATATTACATTAAATGAAAATATCGAATAAAAGGTCCCCAAATCTGTTCAAATTTAAATGAAGAATCATAAAGGTTACTTCTAATTTTCTCCAGATTCAAACATAAAATCGTCTGAGAAAACCAAAAAAAGGTAGTTGGAGCATTAAGCTCTTTCCAATGTTGTAAAATACATCTTTTCGCCATTAAAGTAAGAAATGCAATCATTCTACGGGCTGAAGGGGAAAGATTACTAGAAATTTTAGGTAGTCCAAAGATAGCAGTAATAGGGTGAGGAGAGATATCTATATTTAATACCTTAGAAATAATATTGAAAATATCTCTCCAAAAAGTTTCCAAAGTAGGGCAAGACCAAAACATATGAGTTAAAGAGGCTATCTGCCCCGAACATCTATCACAGAAAGGATTAATATGCGAGTAAAAACGCGCTAACTTATCTTTGGACATATGTGCTCTATGAACCACTTTAAATTGAATTAGGGAATGTTTAGCACAAATAGAGGAAGTATTAACTAATTGTAAAATCTGCCCCCAATCATCCAATTTCTACCTCTTCACCAACTTTTAAAACACGGCCTGATACAAGTGACTGAAAATCCTCACATTCCACTGGTCTCAAGGTTAACCCCTTATTCACTGAACCAAGATCAGCTGACACACAGAAACTGCATTCCTTTCCAACCAACTCAGACACCTCCGACTTCAACTGAGCTTTAACACAAGTTTAAGACTCCTGTGAACTCACAGGTACTTACACAATCTGAACACATTCAATCGGAACAGCTGCCTCTTCTGGGCTGTCACCACTTGTCCCAGTTTCAAATTCAAGGTCACCCGAACCTCACAGCTATTCTCTGGCAACCACTTTCCTGGAGTAAACTCAACCTCGTGGGTTAAAACTTCCTCATCTGCTCTCTTATCAAACCACTGCAGGGTAGCAGGGTAATCAAGGACACGACCCACCCAGCCAACACACTTTTCATCCCTTGTCCCTCCTGGAGAAGGCTCAGGAGCTTGAAGACTCGTACGGCCAGATTTGGGAACAGCTTCTTTCCAACTGTGATAAGTCTGCTGAACGGATCCTGACACAGATCTGGGCCGTACCCTCCAAATATCCGGAACTGCACCTCGGTTTTTTTGCACTACCTTACTTTTCATTTTTATATTTTCTATTTATTATTTATAATTTGAATTTTTAATATTAACTATCGATTTGTAATTCAGGGAGTGAGAAGCGCAGAATCAAATATCGCTCTGATGATCGTACGTTCTGGTATCAATTGTTTGGAGATAATAAAGTATAAAGTAAAAGTAGCGGCATCCTCTGCATCTGGGTATGCCCTCGCACAAAACAAGCACTTCCGAGCTGTAAAAATTATCAGGGTCCGACACTGAACCTCTTTGCTGCAACCTCTCTATCCTTTCCAGCTCGAACCGTCTCTGCATCTGGGTATGCCCTCACACAAAACAAGCCCTTCCGAGCTGTAAAAATTATCAGGGTCCGACACTAAACCTCTTTGCTGCAACCTCTCTATCCTTTCCAGCTCGAACCGCCTCTGCATCTGGGTATGCCCTCACACAAAACAAGCACTTCCGAGCTGTAGAAATTATCAGGGTCCGACACTAAACCTCTTTGCTGCAACCTCTCTATCCTTTCCAGCTCGAACCATCTCTGCATCTGGGTATGCCCTCACACAAAACAAGCCCTTCCGAGCTGTAAAAATTATCAGGGTCCGACACTAAACCTCTTTGCTGCAACCTCTCTATCCTTTCCAGCTCGAACCGTCTCTGCATCTGGGTATGCCCTCACACAAAACAAGCCCTTCCGAGCTGTAAAAATTATCAGGGTCCGACACTAAACCTCTTTGCTGCAACCTCTCTATCCTTTCCAGCTCGAACCGCCTCTGCATCTGGGTATGCCCTCACACAAAACAAGCACTTCCGAGCTGTAAAAATTATCAGGGTCCGACACTAAACCTCTTTGCTGCAACCTCTCTATCCTTTCCAGCTCGAACCGCCTCTGCATCTGGGTATGCCCTCACAGAAAACAAGCCCTTACGAGCTGTAGAAATTATCAGGGTCCGACACTGAACCTCTTTGCTGCAACCTCTCTATCCTTTCCAGCTCGAACCGTCTCTGCATCTGGGTATGCCCTCACACAAAACAAGCCCTTCCGAGCTGTAAAAATTATCAGGGTCCGACACTGAACCTCTTTGCTGCAACCTCTCTATCCTTTCCAGCTCGAACCGCCTCTGCATCTGGGTATGCCCTCACACAAAACAAGCCCTTCCGAGCTGTAAAAATTATCAGGGTCCGACACTGAACCTCTTTGCTGCAACCTCTCTATCCTTTCCAGCTCGAACCGCCTCTGCTTGTCTGCCACGTGATCTGCTCGTTGCCATTTCTCCCTCTCGAGCTGTCTCTGTCTTTCTGCCTCTCTCTTGAACTGTTTTAATTTCAATTCATGCTCCATTCTTAATATTTCCAACCGAAGCTGAAGCTCATCCTCAGCAGATTCACCTTCCACGAACAACTCTAACGCCACCTCATCAAACGTTCCCTTATCTATATAATGCTGGGCTATTACCGTCCGCATCTGAGGTTTCCTCATTTTAGTGGTCAGCTTTAGTTTTAACTTTAGAGCAATTCCCAACAGCACGGCCCTCGTAGCATCATCCAACACTGCCGGGGTTGGTTCCAACAGAAACCTCTCAACACTAACATCCATTTCTGCTGTATTTCCACACAGCAAAATCAAAAGGGATTTCCCCCAATCAATTCAAACCAGCCTCTCGACCAATTTGTTCATATCGCGGATGCAGGCGCCAATTTATGTCACGTACTCCGTGACGGGATAAACAACCAGCAGAGGTGGAAAACACTTTGGAGTCCAGTATTGCTATAAACGAATAATATTTATTGCTAACTACGCAACACAGTAATATAAATGTAAATAAATCAAACAAGTTTGCAATGATTATATACTATATAAGTAAGTAAATCAGTAAGTATGGAAATATAGAGACATAAAAACATAGAAAATAGGTGCAGAAGTAGGCCATTCGGCCCCTCGAGCCTGCACCTCCATTCAGTATGATCATGGCTGATCATCCAACTCAGAACCCTGTACCTGCCTTTCCTCCATACCCCCTGATCCCTTTAGCCACAAGGGCTATATCTAACTCCCTCTTAAATATAGCCAATGAACTGACCTCAGCTGTTTCCTGTGGCAGAGAATTCCACATATTCACCACTCTTTGTGTGAAGAAGTTTTTCCTAATCTCGGTCCTAAAAGGCTTCCCCTCTATCCTCAAACTGTGACCCCTCGTTCTGGACTTCCCCAACATCGGGAACAATCTTCCTACATCTAGCCTGTCCAATCCCTTTCGGATTTTGTACATTTCAATAAGATCCCCCCTCAATCTTCTAAATTCCAGCGAGTATAAGCCTAGTCGATACAGTCTTTCATCATATGAAAGTCCTGCCATCCCAGGAATCAATCTGGTGAACCTTCTTTGTACTCCCTCTATGGCAAGAATGTCTTTCCTCAGATTAGGGGACCAAAACTGCACACAATACTCCAGGTGTGGTCTCACCAAGGCCTTGTACAACTGCAGTAGTACCTCCCTGCTTCTGTACTCGAATCCTCTCGCTATAAATGCCAGCATACCATTCGCCTTTTTCACCGCCTGCTGTACCTGCATGCCCACTTTCAATGACTGGTGTACAATGACACCCAGGTCACGTTGCACCTCCCCTTTTCCTAATCGGCCACCATTCAGATAATAATCTGTTTTCTTGTTCTTGCCACCAAAGTGGATAACCTCACATTTATCCACATTAAATTGCATCTGCCATGAATTTTCCCATTCACCTAACCTATCCAAGTCACCCTGTATGAAAAACGCAGCTTATTTAAGTCTAGGGTTAAAAGATACAGCCTTACAATGATGAGTAAAGTTCAGTTCAATTCAGTTTCAGTTTGTGGTATTGAGTTGAGTAATGACAGAGAGAGAGGGAGAGATTTGAGTCTTCAAGTGAGCTGACGCCGTCGATCTTCTAGTTTTCCTTTGAAATCCTTTAAAAGTCACCGACTGTGAATTTAACAAAAGGGACCGGTTTTCTGTGGTGGAGCTATCTCCCAGCCAAGGGTGGACACATGGACAACTCCCCACCAGTCATCCCCTTTCCTCTTTTCACTGCAAGAACAAAAGATCAATCCTCCAAAACCTACTTTTCATGCGGGCACAACAATGCTCATTCAGTGTCCAGAACCTGTGTCTCAGGTCTATCATCTGACATCTATTTTATCTTCCTGTGCTGAGCATCAACTGTCATTCAAATAATCCCTCCTTCCTCTCTCTGTGAAAGAAATGCAAACAGGCAAAAATCCTTGAAGAAAGTATCAGCAACCTGCCTAAAATTATAACATCGGGTGTCCATTAAATAGCGCTGCCTTCGGTCACAATGGCAACTTACGAGCTGCTTGGTGCTGTCTCCAACTCCAACTCAGTAGAAACCCAAAGTTACTTTCATTGCCTTAAGGTGACAGTCCAACCGTTAGTCTTCGTCTCTCTCTCTCTTTTACAAACAATTTGTTGGTGTTCAATAACTCTCTCTCTGTCTCTCTCTTTTCGAAATACAGTTCATAGGGGTAATTCAGGATCCTGTCACATTGGAAACTGGTTGATCGAAAAAAAAAGGTGGTTAATTTCTTCAAAATACTGGTGGAAATCAACAGATCAGGCAGCAAATGTGGAGAGGAGACAACATTTAGGCCGAGCCCCTTCAGCATATCTAGACTGTGCACTCCTCTGCTTAGTTGCTGCCTGATCTACCGAGTTCCTGCAGCATTTTGTGTGTATGTGTCTACATTTCCATCAACAGCAGAATCTCTTGTGTTTTATATCTGCATTTTTAAGAAGGTTCTACTGTGGCATTAAACACACGGAAAGTTTGCTGTTATTAATTGTATTATTTTATGGAAGTTGCTTTCTGCTTTAAAAGAGCTGCTGAGTTTTCTACACACAAAAGAAAACGTGTATGTACTTGAACCGGTGCTTGCAGAAACTTTCTATGGCACCGAGATTAATTTGAAAGCTCTTTAACAATTCTCACCGTCGCTGAAGCATCGATCGAATGCGCAGGCGTCAGGGCTGCGGATGGCCCGAATATCACGCATGCGCACAGTATTCAAAAGGCCTCGGCGAAATTTGGGCGCAGGTAAGAGAGAATCTCGGGGCGAGCCTTTTTAACACCGACTGAGGGGCATTTGTTTTGAGATACGAACACCGTGTCCGCAATCTCGGGACAGTCCTGCTCTCGTCCCTCTCTTTCTTTCTTTTTAAATCTTTTTATTGAGTAAGTATACAAAAAAGGTAAGCCATATAAACATTAATACAATGTTAAAGTATAATAAAATTCCAAAAGATAACAATACCAAAAAGAAAATACTACAAACAATGTAATTTAAGCATAAGAAACCAAGATAACATAATAGTATACTAGATTTTATATATATCAATGGAAAAAAAAAGAAAAAAAAACCCACCGTGCAACTAACTAAAAGCAAAGCAAAGCAATGGGCTAACTTGAAACCAAACAGAGTTAAACTTAAAATCACGTCCTCAATCCCGACCTCCATTAAAACAGTGAAGAAAAAACAAGAAGGGTAAATATTACATTAAATGAAAATATCGAATAAAAGGTCCCCAAATCTGTTCAAATTTAAATGAAGAATCATAAAGGTTACTTCTAATTTTCTCCAGATTCAAACATAAAATCGTCTGAGAAAACCAAAAAAAGGTAGTTGGAGCATTAAGCTCTTTCCAATGTTGTAAAATACATCTTTTCGCCATTAAAGTAAGAAATGCAATCATTCTACGGGCTGAAGGGGAAAGATTACTAGAAATTTTAGGTAGTCCAAAGATAGCAGTAATAGGGTGAGGAGAGATATCTATATTTAATACCTTAGAAATAATATTGAAAATATCTCTCCAAAAAGTTTCCAAAGTAGGGCAAGACCAAAACATATGAGTTAAAGAGGCTATCTGCCCCGAACATCTATCACAGAAAGGATTAATATGCGAGTAAAAACGCGCTAACTTATCTTTGGACATATGTGCTCTATGAACCACTTTAAATTGAATTAGGGAATGTTTAGCACAAATAGAGGAAGTATTAACTAATTGTAAAATCTGCCCCCAATCATCCACAGAAATGGTAAGCCCCAATTCCTGTTCCCAATCTACCCTAATCTTATCAAATGGAGCTTTCCTAAGTTTCATAATAATATTATAAATCATAGCCGATGCACCTTTCTGACATGGATTAAGATTAATTATCGAATCTAAAATATATATAGGAGGAAGCATTGGAAAGGAAGAAAGTATAGTACTTAGGAAATTTCTAACTTGTAAATATCTAAAAAAATGTATTCTTGATAAGTTATATTTATTAGATAATTGTTCAAAAGACATAAGGGAACCATCTAAAAATAAATCCAAAAACCGTAAAATACCCTTAGTCTTCCAAGTTTGAAAAGCGCGGTCCGTAAAAGAGGGAGGAAAAAATATGTTACCTAAAATAGGAATCGCTAACCCGAATTGATTAAGATCAAAAAATTTTCTGAATTGGAACCAAATGCGCAAAGCATATTTAACTATCGGGTTAGAGACCTGCTTAAGACGTTTCGAATCAAAAGGAAGAGAGGAACCTAAAATAGAACCAAGTGTATAACCCTGAACAGATTGTAATTCCAATGCTACCCATTTAGGAATAGATAGTATGTCCCGGTCAAGTAACCAAAATTTCATATGTCGAATATTAATAGCCCAATAATAAAATCTAAAGTTAGGTAATGCTAAACCTCCATCTCTCTTAGCTTTCTGTAAATGTATTTTACCCAGTCTCGGATTCTTATTCTGCCAAATAAATGAAGAAATTTTAGAGTCAACTTTATCAAAAAAAGATTTAGGAACAAAAATTGGTAATGCCTGAAACACATATAAAAATTTTGGCAAAAAAAACATCTTAACTGCATTAATACGACCAATCAAAGTTAAATATAAGGGAAACCATTTAGATGAAAGTTGAGTAATATGGTCTATTAATGGTAAAAAGTTAGTCTTAAATAAATCTTTATGTTTACAAGTAATTTTAATCCCAAGATATGAAAAGTAATTATTAATCAATTTAAATGGAAATTTATAATATAAGGGAAGATGTTTATTAATCGGAAAAAGTTCACTCTTACTAAGATTTAATTTATAACCTGAGAAAAGACCAAATTGTGCTAATAACTCTAAAACAGCAGGAATGGATCTCTCAGGATTAGAAATATATAAAAGTAAATCATCAGCATAGAGTGATAATTTATGGGACTTTAATCCCCGAGTTATCCCAGTAATATTTGAAGATTCTCGAATAGCAATTGCAAGAGGTTCTAATGCAATATCAAATAATAGGGGACTAAGAGGACAGCCTTGTCGAGTACCACGAAAGAGAGGAAAAAAAGGTGAGTTTAAGGAGTTAGTACGAACCGAGGCTACAGGGGAGTGATATAACAGTTTAATCCAGGATATAAATTTCAAGCTAAAATTAAACATTTCAAGCACCTTAAATAAATAAGGCCATTCTACTCTATCAAAAGCTTTCTCGGCATCTAAAGAAATAACACACTCAGGAACATTTTGTGAGGGAGTATAAACGATATTTAACAATGTACGAATATTATAAAAAGAGTAACGACCTTTAATAAAACCCGTTTGGTCTTCCGAAATAATAGAAGGAAGTACTTTTTCTAGTCTATTTGCTAATAACTTAGAAAAAACTTTAGAATCAACATTTAATAAAGATATTGGTCTATAAGATGCACATTGAACAGGGTCTTTATCCTTCTTTAGTATTAAAGAAATTGATGCTCTATTAAAAGATTCCGGAAGTTTACCAAGTTTCAAAGAAGCCTCAAAAACCTTATAGAGCCAAGGAATCAATAAAGAAGCAAAACATTTATAAAATTCAACGGTAAACCCATCAGGGCCAGGAGCTTTCCCCAGATTCATAGAAAAAATAACATTCTTAATCTCATCCATTGTAATGGAAGTATCTAATAAAGAAGACATATCCTGTGAAATCAGAGGGAAGTCTAACTTATCTAAAAAATCATTCATATATTTAGAATCTCGAGGAGACTCTGATTGATATAAAGAAGAATAAAAATCACAAAAGGTTTGATTAATCCCCACATGATCCAATATCAATCGATCATTTTGGTTATAAATCTGATTGATTTGAGATTTAACATAATTAGATTTCAATTGATTAGCCAGCTGCTTGCCAATTTTATCACTGTGAACATAAAAATCACTTCTTGTTTTCTTTAATTGGTTTACAATCGAGGACGAGAGTAGTAAACTGTGTTCCATTTGAAGTTCAGTTCTTTGTTTGTATAGCTCCTCAGAAGGAGCCATAACATATTTCTTATCAATTTCTTTAATCTTGTCCACAATTACCATCTCCTCCTGCTTCTGTTTCTTCCTCAAAGCTACGGAATACGAAATAATCTGACCCCGAATATAGGCTTTAAAAGTGTCCCAAAGAGTGTTAACCGAAATATCTTCTGTATGGTTAATTGTAAAAAAAAGCTCAATCTGTTCATTCATAAAATTAACAAAGTCCGAGTCCTGAAGCAACAGCGAATTAAAACGCCATTGTCTATTGTTTGGTATATTGGCCATAATTTTAATAGAAAGCTTAAGTGGAGCATGATCCGAAATGGTTATAGAATCATAATCACATTTAATCACTGAAGGAATGAGACGAGAATCAATGAAAAAATAATCAATTCTTGAATAGGAATGATGAACATGTGAAAAGAAGGAAAAATCTTTTTCCTGAGGATGCAGAAAACGCCAAATGTCCGTCGACCCAGAATCAGAAAGGAAAAAATTAATCAAATTTGCAGATTTATTAGGTAAAGTCCGTAAAGGAGCCGAACGGTCCAAAGCTGGAGATAAACAGGTATTAAGATCTCCGCCCCAAATCAATGAAAACTCGTTCAAATTCGGAAACTGATCAAACAATGATTTATAAAATTCCGGACAATCCATATTAGGAGCATAAACATTAACCAAAACTACTTTTTTATTAAATAGTAAACCACTAACCAATAAAAATCTACCATTCGGATCAGAGATAATATCCTGTTGTATAAAAGTAACTGAGGAGTCTATAAAAATAGAGACGCCTCGAATCTTAGCATTGGAGTTCGAATGAAATTGTTGTCCCTTCCAGAATTTGAAAAAACGTAGTCTGTCCCCCCTCCGTACATGGGTCTCTTGTAAAAATAAAATTTGTGCTTTAAGTCTCCGGAACACTTTAAAAACTTTTTTCCTTTTAATAGGATGATTAAGACCATTAGTATTCCAGGAGACAAAATTAATAATAGACTCCATAAATCCTAAAGTCAACCCATAACAAGGAGGATTGACAATAGGCGCGACCCACAAACCCGGAGAGGAAACAGAACATACAAAAGATACCGGGGAAAAGGACGCAACCAATACTTCAATAATGTATATAGCCCAAAGAGAAACAAACTAAAACGTGAAGCCCCTCCCACCCCCCCCCACCCCAAGACCCCAAGGCGAAATCTAAAGCAGACCCGCCAGAAAGAAGCAAGCGCTAAAACTACCCCCATGACTTCCGGTATACGCTCCCTAAAAAAAAGGTATAAATATGAAAAGGATCAGCTAATTGTAAAACAGTAAAAAAATAAGTAAAAAAAAGTTAGCTCAATTAAAATACACACAGAACAGAACAAAAGCCGGAAAGTATATATTAAAAAAAACCCACAATAAACCTCAAACTCATGAATAGACACAGCAACAAAAAAAATAGGATTATTAACATAAAATGATTATAAAAAGCAAAACAGAATAAAATTTAAAAAAAACTACAAAATTTAAGGCCGCACAGGAAATACGTAAGATGACAAAAGGGAAGTAACCACCCAGAATCCCCTGGGAAAAGAAAGAAATGACGCAGTTAAAAAGAAAGTTTAGCAGCCATATTAAGAAATCGAAAGTAAACTTTTCTGCCCAAATAGGGCACAGAAAAGTTAAAACCAACCAATTCACAGCCTCCGATCAACGGAGAAAATTAAAAAAAGGCAATTAAGATGTTGAAGATGAAAGTTGATCCAGATAACTCTGGGCATCCGATGGAGAATCAAAAAAACGAAGGGCTCCATCTAACATGCGAATCCTTAGACGTGCAGGGTACAGCAGCGCTGGTCTTAAATCCATCTTATAGAATTCCGACATCACGGATCTGTAACGGACCCGTTGGTCCCAGATTGGTTTACTGAAATTTTCCACGAATCGGAACTTAAGATCCGAAAAATCAATGAAACCTTTAGATCGAGCGAATCGAAACAGTCTCTCCTTGTCTTGAAAGTAATGAAAACGTAAGATAACATGCCTAGGTCTATCTGACCTAGACGAGTATGATGGGATTCTGTGAACACGATCCAGTAGCGGTGGTTGGTCAGGAAATACAGTAGGGAATGCATCTTTTAAAAGTTGGGAGAAATATTTCATAGGGTTGTTAGCTTCCACGGCTTCCCTGACGCCAATCATTCGTAAATTCTGCCGTCGCATTCTAGATTCCAAGTCAGAGTTTTTAAAAGTCAAAAAGTCAAGTTTCTTCTTCATTACATTAATTGTTTCTTCGACTTTCCCCATCTTAAGCTCACTTTGTTGCGCGGATTTTTGAAGATCAGATATAGCCGACTGATGTTCCGCAATACATGTTTGCATCTTATCAATTAAATCGGCAATTTTCTGGAACTTAGTTGAGATTTCCGTATGAATCAGGTCTTTAACAGAGCCCATAATTTCTGTACGAATCATCTCCCTAACAGAGGTTGAAATTTCCCTCTGAATTAACTCCGATATAGCTTTCAAAGTCACCGGTGATTCAGTCGGAGGGAGATCCGTAGCTTTCGCTTTAACCGGAGGTTTACCATCCTTGCCGTCTTTCCCGTTCTTAGACATAGCCGATCTCAGTATCATCCAATTGTCAGATAATTCAGTTTAATTCAAAGTATTGTAAAAATTGATGCCTTAATAGTTAATTAAAGTATAGCTGACCATAGAGAGAAAAAACTCAGAGGTAATGGAGCGAGTCAAGAACGCGACTTCACTCCATGAGCGCTACCGGAAGTCTCTCGTCCCTCTCTCTCAGCCCCACGATCCGTACACGGGCCCCGGGGAGCTTCCGGCTGATGAGGGAATGGGAACCGATGGATCTCTCAGACAGAGCTGAGCTCCAGCTGTCTAAATGCAAGGATTGGGGACTCGGAGAAAGGGAACAAAATCTTTTACATCAGCTGTTGAGAAAATCACCTTTGTTCTGCCTCCAAAAACAAACAAGAGAAAATCTGCAGATACTGGAAATCCAAGCAACACACACAAAATGTCGGAATTCAGCATTAGTAGACTTTTCCACAGATGCTGCCTGGCCTGCTGAGTTCCTCCAGCATTTTGTGTGTGTTGCTTGTTCTACCTCCTCTTGTTCTGGACCTTTCTACCCGTGAGAACATGTTTTGACCCATTCTGTCTGGGTACATAATGACATCAAACACATTCGTCCTGGGCAACAAATAGCTTTCATATCACAAATGTACCAGACTCCAATGAGACAGACTGCTGTGCTTCCCTTTATATTCATTGGCATTACCATCAGTGAGTTCACCAGATTTGGGGGAGGGTTCAGGGGAAATATTTATGTACAATACAGAAACTGGTATTACCTGTGTGTATTGCGGTGATGCAAAAGTTGCTGGAGAATTTGCAAGTGGGAAGGAGTGGAGTGATATTTTGAAATCTAACTTTTTAAAGCATAATTTAGCAAGCAAACCACATATGGACAATGTGCAAAAGCTCTGGTGAGAAAATCATTCATTACCCGTTACAAGCCTGCTATGTAGGTTGTGTGAGAGTGCAGATGAACTCAATCATACCCAAACGACAGGAATTCTGCAGATGCTGGAAGTTCAAGCAACACACATAAAAGTTGCTGGTGAACGCAGCAGGCCAGGCAGCATCTCTAGGAAGAGGTGCAGTCGACGTTTCAGGCCGAGACCTTTCGTCAGGACTAACAGTCCTGCTGCGTTCACCAGCAACTTTTATGTGTGTTGCTCGATCATACCCAGATGAGATTACAGTTCCTATCGACTAGCTGCTCAAGTGAATACCTCTCTATATAAAATTAACTGTGCACATGTTGTCACTGGGTGAAAAATGCACAGTACAAGATTTATGTGCACACTGGTCATTGCAAATTAGAAGGGACATTGGTGGGAAGGCGGTGAGACCTCCAGTGTCCCTGATGCCCTCACCTACAAGATGTGCATCCAGCTGCAGCTTGTAACCCTGTACTCAAGGAGTTGAACTTGAAATGGATGAAATCCGGATCATCCAGGAGTTGGAGGGGGTGATAGATATGACATGAAGAGAGCTGAGTTACACCGAAGGTGCAGGGACACAGGAAACTGGGTGAGAGTCAGGAAGGGGAATGAGGTTAAATAGCCACTGCAGAGTACTCTTGTGGCCACCCCCAACAACAAGAGGTGGACCACTTTAGAAACTGTTGGAGTGGGGTGGAATTACCTGGCAGAGGAAAGTCAAAGGGCTGATAGGGGATTTGTTAGTTAGGGTTACAGAACAAGAGGGGACTAATATCCCAGTGGTAAGGCTTGCTAGTGCTAGTGTGGGGAGAGGGGGTGATGTGGTTAATATAAATTGTAGAGGGAATGGGAGCCAGAATGAGAGAACAGATAGTGGAGAGGGTGAATTGAACTGAATTGACTTTATCACATACATCCTTCCTATACATGAAGAGTAGAAATCTTTATGTTTCGTCTCTGTCTAAATGTGCAATGTGTAATATATTATAAATAGTTTGTACATATGACAGTCAATATAACACAGAAATCCAATTGTATCAGCATGAATTAATCAGTCTGATGGCCTGGTAGAAGATGATGTCCTGGAGCCTGTTGGTCCTTTTGCTGTGATACCATTTCCTGGATGGTAGCAGCAGGAACAGTTTGTGGTTGTGGTGATTCGGGTCCCCAATATCCTTTGGGCCCTTTCGACACACCTGTCACTGTAAACGTCCTGAATAGTGGGAAGTTCACATCTACAGATGCGCTGGGCTATTTGCACCACTCTCCGCAGGTTCCTGCGATTAAGGGAAGTACAGTTCCCATACCAGTCAGTGATGCAGCCAGTCAGGATGCTCTCAATTGTGTCCCTGTAGAAAGTTCTTAGGATTTGGGGCTCCATCCCAAACTTTTTTAACCGTCTGAGGTGAAAGAGTTGCTATTGTGCTTTTTTTCACAACACAGCCGGTATGGGCAGACCATGTGAGATCCTTGGTGATGTTTCTGCCAAGGAACTTAAAGCTGTTCACCCTCTCAACCCCAGATCCATTGATGTCAATAGGGGTTAGCCTGTCTCCATTCCTCCTGTTGTCCACAATCAGTTCCTTTGTTCTTGTGACAACGAGGGAGAGTTTGTTTTCTTGACACCAGTCAGATGTTGTTCAGACCTCAGATAGATTCAGCAATCAAATGATTGAGCATGGTGCGATGAAAGTGCTGAGCTGTGCATATCACAATGCAAGAAGCATCATAGGAAAGCCAGATGAGCTCAGGACAGGGAATTATGATGTTACAGCCATTATTGGGACTTGGTTGCACCCAACAGTCTGAGGGATTTAGAGGAACAAATTTGTGGAGAGATCACAGACCTTGCCAAGAAACAAAAGTTGATTCAGCAACTGATTTTAACATTCCATATATTGACTGGGACTCCCATAATGTAAAAGGACTTGATGGGGTAGAGTTTGTCAAATGTGCCCTTAATCAGTACGTAGAATTCCCGATGTAGAAGTGTGCAATAAGCTTTTAGGAAATGATCCAGGGCTGGTGACAGAAATTAGTGTTCATAATGCCATGAAATTCGACGTAAAAATGGAAAAGAGAGATCTGGACCACGGATTGAGATTCTAAATTGGAGAAAGGTCAATTCTGATGGTATCAGAAAGGATCTGACAAGTGTGGTTTGGGACAGGCTGTTTTCTGGCAAAGGTGTACTTGGTAAGTGGGAGGCCTTCAGAAGTGAAATTTTGAGTGTGTGGAGTTTGTATGTGGCTGCAAAAATAAAAGTTGAAAGGTAACTGGTGCAGGGAACCTTGGTTTTCAAGCGATCTTGAGACCCCGGATATTTTGTTCCTCTAAATGCCTCAGACTGTTGGGTGCTACCAAGACTCATTAATGACTCCAATATCATAATTCCACCCCCTGAGCTCATCTGACGTTTTTTTTAGTCGTCTGCTGTTGGTTTCTGAAAGCTGCTCAATGGTTTTTGCTCTATTTTTTGCCCTCTCTTTGGCTTTTATGTTGGCTTTGGCTTCTCATTTCAGCCACGGTTGTGTCCTCCTGCCTTTCTAATTCTTCCGCTTCTTTGGGATGTATCGATCACTCAGCTCCAGAATTGTTCCCAGAAACTCCAGCCATTGCTGCTCCATTGTCACTCCTACCTTTTCCCTTCCAAACAAGTTTGGCCAGCTTCTCTGTCATAGAAACATGGAGAAGTTCAGTATGGAAACAGGCTATTTGGCCCATCTAGTCAATGCCAAAAAAACATTTAAGCTGTCTAATGCACCAATCTGCACCGGGACCATCGCCCTCCATACCCCTACCGTCCAGGCTCCCATCCAAACGTCTTTGAAATGATGAAACCGAGCTCATATTCACCACTTGTGCTGACATCTCATTCCACACTCTCATGACCATTTCAGTAAAGAGCTTTTCCAAATGTTCCCATTAAAGTTTCACCTTCCCCACTTACCCATGACCTCTGGTTGTCATCCCACCCAACTTCAGTGGAAAAAGCTGTTTGCATTTACCCTATCTATACCCTCATAATTTTGTATACTTCTAACAAATCCTCAAAGCAATGTATAATTTCCTTGTTTGTGGTTAGAACCTTTTTTAGATGTATAAGATGATGAGGGACATTGATCGTTTGGATAGCCAGAGGTTTCTATCCCAGGACTGAAATGGCTAACATGAGGGGGCATAACTTTAAGGTGCTTGGAAATAGATGTCAGGGGTAAGTTTTTTACACAGAGAGTGGTGGGTGCGTGGAATGCACTGCCGGCTATTTGTGTGAGAGTGTTTCAGTTACTGTGGGGCCAGGAACCCATGCAGCTCAGTGGGAACAGGGAATAATACCAATGGAGAGAGTCAAACTGAGCCAGGACACAGATTGAAGATAGCAGAAATGCCCCATTCTTATGGAGACAGGAAGAGAATCAGAGAGTTTGATGGTCATTCCAGATACCAGCACTGTGCCCAGTTAGAAGATGATTTCTCTCTCCAACTTGGGTTGACCCTCACTGTAACAGTTTGATTCAGATCACACCTTGACAACTCAAGTGATCTCATCTGAAATGTTGCCCTTCACCCACTGATGGATTTTGTAAATCTTTTTTACAGGTTAAACACAACAAGGAATTTGTCTACAGCAATCTCGAGCACAACACGCCAGTTTTGCTGTCTCTGTCCAGATATTTCAGAAGTGGAGCAAAGGATTCACTCGATCATCTGACTGACTGGCATGCTCGTCATTTTACACATTGCTCAGACAGAGGGAATGGATTCAGTTGGTCATTTCAACTGAAGGTACATCAGTGAGTTCACACTGGAGAGACGCCGTTCACCTGCTCAGACTGTGGGAAGGGATTCACTCAGTCATCCACCCTAATGGCACACAAGTCAGTTCACCCTGGGGAGAGGCCGTTCACCTGCTCAGACTGTGGGAAAGGATTCACTCAGTCATCTAAACTGAAGTTACATCAGCGAGTTCACACTGGGGAGAGGCCATTCACTTGCTCAGACTGTGGGAAGGCATTCACTCAGTCATCTAAACTGAAGGTACATCAGAGAGTTCACACTGGGGAGAGGCCATTCACCTGTTCAGAGTGCGGGAAGGGATTCACTGAGTCATCTCAGCTACTGAGACACCAGTCAGACCACACTGGGAAATGGCCGTTCACCTGCTCAGTCTGTGGGAAGGGATTCACTTTCTCGTCTCATCTGAAGGTACATCAGCGAGTTCACACTGGGGAGAGGCAGTTCACCTGTTCAGACTGTGGGAAAGGATTCTATCAGTCATCCCACCTTCAAGAACACCGGTTACTTCACACTGGGGGGCGGTCGTTCATCTGCTCAGTGTGTGGGAAGGGATTCCCTCGGTTTTCTCAACTACTGAGCCACCAGCGAGTTCACACAAGGGAGAGGCCATTCACCTGCTCCGTGTGTGGGAAGGCATTCACTTGGTCATCCCAACTACAGAGACACCAGCGAGTTCACACTGGGTAGAGGCCGATCACCTGCTCAATCTTTGGGGAGAAATTCTGTCAGCCAAATCAATCAAATGTACATCACTGAGTTCACACTGGGGAGAGGCTGTTCACCTGCTGTGAATGTGGGAAGCGATTCACTCAGTCATCTAACCTTATGTAACTCTCACTTCGGCTAGCAGCTTAATATAGTATCGTCCCCCCAGCCCGGGCAAGTTAAGAAATCTCGTTTGGGTGGATGCTGCGTGATGTGTCCCCTGTTACAAATCAGTACCCCAAAATAACAAATGGTCACAATATGTGATTAAACGATTGTGCTTTATAATTCTTACTTTGACTATAGGGTTAGCGAAGTAAACAAAAAAAATGAAAAAGGGCCCACTCTCTCCATTCGCGTCTTCTCATCTCTCCCCAGCAAATGACCATGAAAATCTCTCTTCCAGACTCACAAGAGAGAACATTTTTATCATTGGATTGCCCTGCACTCCAAACCCCTGTTATCTCTCGTCATAACCTAAATATTGCTGCTACAGAGAAACCATTATCTCAACAGTGAAACATTGCTGAGAGGCCGTTACATTAGCAGTGAAACCTTACAGTGTGTTACACTTATGACACAGTACCCGGTTCACACTGGGGAGAAAGTTTCAATAAGCTGCATGCTGGATATTTGTCCATCACCATTGCTGAATGCAATTTCGAGAGTGACTGTCGGTGCTGAACTCTGCAATTATTGCTGCTGCTCACCACACCCAGTTCTGCACCCTGGTCACTGGGCATGGGAGGAGTTTCTTCTGCTGCATATTCACCTTTAATGGAACTGGAGTTTAATATTCTGGATCTGAGACAAATAAATCAGTTTATGTTAAACTCTGTCTCCGGTACCTAGTGAATTTATAACACCATGTGTACAGTAGAGAATCAACTCAGGCTGGCTGGACCCTGCCAGTGATTCAGTTCCACGACAGTCCTTTGAAATCCTGCCCTGTTGTTCATCTCTCGCTCTCCCTTTGCTTATGGGTTCCAGTCACCACTCTATGAGTGAAGAGGTTTCCCTTGAATTTTCTGCAGACTGAAGAAGTCGAGCTGACTGCAGTTCTGTCTGAGATGTTCTTCACCCTGAAATCTCTGGGCTGAGGAAGAATGACATTGGTCGTTAACCTCCGTAATGACGACTCATTTCCACATTATGGGTCATTTTCCCTGCTTCTAAAGGGTTGTTAGAAAACACCACTGTCCTCCAAAGACTGAAAGCAGAATGGGAAACCATTAGTTCAATGAAGCAGGGTCAGAAACCAGAGGCAGGTCTGCACAGGGCAGAGTTTGGGGATCTGGACGATGGTCAGGTTGAGAACGTATGATGAGGAGAAGGGAATCAGCAGCGGGGAGTGGCAACGAATGACAGAGTAACAACATTTGGAAGCTGATTGAGAGAGAAAATCTTTCGGTTGTCTGACTGATCACACAAACAATGCCTGTGGTGAGGTGCTCCACTGGTCGAGGAACATGTGTGGTTGGGAATGGTTTTATCTGTTGAGAGAGTTGTTTCTGCTTGTTTATCCTGTAATATTATATCCGGATGGTTATTATAGATTGTCCTATCTGAAATAATGTATTGATTATCATGTAATTTGTAATATTTTGACTCTGAACTGGATCAGGCTTGAAATCTGATGCCTTTATGAAGTGATGGAGGGCATTCATGAGTCTGTATTTTAAATCAAGATTTTGGTGAATGATACTTGCCACTTGATTGTACCTTTGCAAGTAATCAGATTGAGTTAAACTGCAGCAGGATCCTGGAGTGTGTTGGATTGTGTCAGGTTTCTCTTGGCATTTTCCGCACTTACTGCCTTGTTATTATATGATTATGAAGACACGTAGTCCTCTTTTATTGTCATTTAGTAATGCATGCATTAAGAAATGATACATTATTTCCTCTGGTGTGGTATCACAAAACTCAGGACAAACCAAGACTGAAAAAACTGACAAAACCACATAATTATAACATATAGTTACCTGCAGTGTAACAATGATGAAGAAGTCTGTGAGCACAGTAAAGTTCAAAGTTTCTCAAATGTCCCACATCTCACGCAGTCGGGAGAAGGAAGAAAAACTCTCCCTGCCATGCCGACCACAATCCGACTCTGAGTCATCCGAAAACTTTGAGCTCTGATCAGCTCTCCGACACCGAGTACTGAGCGCCATCTCTGTCTGAACGATTCAACCTCCTTCTCAGTCGCCAAAAGCAGGCAAGGCCGCGGATTTTGAGGCCTACCCTCCGAAAGATTCCCGACCACACAGTAAGTAACGACAGCAGCGGATGGGCGTTTCAGAAATTTCTCCAGATGTTCCTCTGTGCTTTCACGTCCATTCTCCATCAAATCAGAATTGTCCACGGCCCCTATTTAACAGATACGATATCATTTTTCACTGGAGGGCTGTGCACACGCAGGCGCACTGCCATCTTCTCCTCCCGCCGTGTTTGTGTGTATTTCATGTATTTTTTTTTCCCTTTTGTTAACCACCTTGTCCTGTATTTCGGCAAAGAACCCCTCTGTTTCTGGGAAGAGGTCTCCAATTCTCAGTCAGGAATTTGATGCTTCCTAGTCAACATCTTGTCTGCTCAGATCGTTGGGATGTCTGCCATGGAGGGTCATACTCATTCCACTGGTTAATGTTTTCTTCCATAGTGATGATTCATTTTTCTGAGTTGGCCTCTCATTTAAGTTTTCTGGTCTGTATTTCTTATCATGATTGCATATACACACATGGAGTGCTGAATCCTGTTTAATTTTATTGAAAATATATACTTAGAAGTTTTATCTGACCTTTGTGTGATTTTTTTTCATGTGTGTTATTTCTCTTCCTCCTTCTGTCCAAGGCAGTGTTAATCTAAATGGGTTTGAGCGTAAATAGTCGTTTCTAAGGTTATCATTTCAGTTGTTATTTATCTTTGTAAATTTTACTGATTGAAATGGGACCAAGATATTTTTATTTTAAAAAATCAGTGTTGGTATTCATAAAAGTGTTTATTGCCTTTGTTGTATTTGTTAACTATTGAGCTGTCTGGCAGATTTTTTTTAAGCCTTGAACTAAATTTTGTCAATGGTTCTCCCTATTTCGCACGACTTTCTATTTTTTTGCTTGTTGATATTCCATATACGTGGGTATCAGGAGTCCTGATGAAGGGTCTTAGTCCGAAATGTTGATTCCCATCCATAGATGCTGCCTGACATGCTGAGCTCCTCCAGCACTTTGTGTGTAGTTCTCTAGATTTCTAGCATCTGCAGGTCCTCTTGTTTCCCAGAAACTTGTATGTTTCTTGAAAGAACAAGCCAAGAACAAGCTGGTAGTGGGGTTGTGTGGATCTGTTGGTAAAATATTAAATAAAATCTTTAGAAAGAGATGGCATAGGGTTGGAAGGTGTAGAATCTGTGGGTAGAATTAAGGACCAGCAAATGTCAAAAAAAAAATCCCTGATGGGAATTGTATAGAGACCTCCAAACAGTAGTAAGTATGTGGTCCACAAATTACAATGGGAGATAGAAAATGCGTGCCAAAGGGGCAATGTTACAATACTCATGGGGGATTGTCATGCAGGTGATTATTAAAATTAGGATGGTGTTGGCCTCAAGAGGAGGAATTCCTAGAATGCCTACAAGATGCTTTTTTAGAGCAGCTCGTGGTTGAGACCACTTGGGGATCAGCTATTCTGGATTGGGTGTTGTAATGATCCAGAATTAATTAGGTCACTTAAATTCAAAGAACCCTTAGGGCCAAGTGATCGTAATATGATCAAATTCACCCTGACATTAGAGAAGGAGAAGCTAAAGTCAGATGTGGAATGAAGAGAATTAGAGAGGTATGAGAGAAAAATTGGTCAAAATTGATTTGAAAAGAACACGGGCAGGGATGAAAACAGAGCAGCAATGGCAGGAATTTCTGGAAGCAATTCGGAAGGCACAGGATATATGCAGTGGCATGTAAATGTTTGGGCACCCCCGGTCAAAATTTCTGTTACAGTGAATAGCTAAGCGAGTAAAAGATGACCTGATTTCCAAAAGGCATATAGATAAAGATGACACATTTCTTTAATATTTTAAACAAGATTACATTTTTATTTCCATCTTTTACAGTTTCAAAATAGCAAAAAAGGAAAAGGGCCCAAAGTAAAAGTTTGGGCAATCTGCAAGGTCAGTACTTAGTAACACCCCCTTTGGCAAGTATCACAGCTTGTAAACGCTTTTTGTAGCTAGCTGAGAGACTTTCAATTCTCGTTTGGGTAAATTTCTGGGTTCAGTGTTTAGTAGCAAAGCACTGACTGTGGAAATTACAAATCAGAATATTATTGGAGTCACAGAGTCCAGCAGCACTGAAGCAGGCCCTTCGGCCCTTCCAGTCAATGCTGACCTGCTTTTGTTTTTACTGCCTATTTCCAACTACCTGCACCATAGCCTTCATTAAAGTACATATATGTCACCACATATAACCGTGAGATTCTTTTTTTTCTACAGGAACACTTAGCAAATCTATAGAATAGCAATGGGATCAATGAAAGATCAAGTAGAGCATATAATTCAACAAACTGTGTAACTGCAAATATAATTAAATATCAATAAATAACAAGGGCAATGGTTGTAACCCTGGGGAACCCCACTGGGCCGGGCCTTGAGTCCAATAGACAGCCTCCCACCATCACTCTCTGCTTCCTACCATCAAGACAACTGTGTATCCAGTTAGCCAGCTCTCCCTGGATCCCATGTGATCTAACTTTCCACAGCAACTTACCATGCTGAATCTTGTCAAACGCCTCACTGATGCCCATGTCGGCCACGATCCTGGGACAGAGGTGTCACAGATCAAAGGGCATAGATTTAAACAGAGGATGAAGAGATTCAGAGGGATCTGAGGAAGAAATTTTTCACTCAGAGGGTAGCTGAAATCTGGAACCCACTGCCCGAGGTGGTGATGGAGGCAGGTCCCTTCACAACATTACGAAGTGGGTGAGCATTGAAACTGCCGAGATACAGTCGGCTATGAACCAAGTGCTGATAAATGGGACCAGTGTAGACAGTGAGTGGATGGTCAGAACAGGTATGGCCGGCCAAAGGCCTGTTTCCGTGCTGTGTGATCCACCACTCCGGACATGACAAATTAACGATGGTGACACCGCACGGCATTGATTTCAAAACTCCACAGCCCTCTCCAACCTGAAATAAACCAGACTGAACCCTTTTGTCACCACTGTGAAAATCTGTTTCTGTCGAGGTAACATACAAATTGGTCACTTCTGCTAAACAACTGGCAATTGATGAAGTCCCTGTGTCTTCCATTAATGTTGCTTCCTTACAGCAAAACTAACCCTATCACTGTGTAAGAATCAGTGATTAAATCCGGCCCCAAGTACTGTGCTTTCATCCCTGCACATTGTAACTTGAACCATCTCACTGAGGGTCTGATGGAGACACAAACCCTGCTCTCTGCACATGTGATCACATCTCCCCTGCTTCTGACATTTCAAATACCCTCAGAATGGTTTTCTGATTCAGTCTGAAGGTTATGGTACATTCAGCTCATTGTCAGACCTGACAAACCATGTCTTCCCACAGCTGGTTCCACCTGTTGGTGTGTCCTCTTTCCTCCACCTCCAGGGAAGCTGCATCTCCACACAAACCCTTCACTTGAGACGACTGTCTGTACCCGTGACACAGGAAATCACATCACTGTCACTCTCCTGATACCATCCGGGAAGCGGTACCGCAACATAAAAGCCAGGATCAACAGGCTCCGGGACAGCTTCTTCCACCAGGCCGTCAGAGTGATGAACTCACGCTGACTTGAGTGTGCTCTATATTACATTGTCTGCTTTATTTATTATAAACTGTTATAAATTACTATGATTGCATGTTGCACTTTTAGATGGAGTCATAACGTAAAGATGTTTACTCCCCATGGATGTAAGAAATAAAGTCAATTCAATTCAATTCCTGATTCATAGTCATTGTCATACTTTATTGATCCCGGGGGAAATTGGTTTTCGTTACAGTTGCACCATAAATAATAAATAGTAATAGAACCATAAATAGTTAAACAGTAATATGTAATTTATGCCAGTAAATTATGAAATAAGTCCAGGACCAGCCTATTGGCTCAGGATGTCTGACCCTCCAAGGGAGGAGTTGTAAAGTTTGATGGCCACAGGGAGGAATGACTTCCTATGACACACTGTGCTGCATCTCGGAGGAATGAGTCTCTGGCTGAATGTACTCCTCTGCCCAACCAGTACATTATGTAGTGGATGGGAGACATTTACCAAGATGGCATGCAACTTAGACAGCATCCTCTTTTCAGACACCACCGTGAGAAAGTCCAGTTCCATCCCTACAACATCACTGGCCTTACAAATGAGTTTGTTGATTCTGTTGTTGTCTGCCACCCTCAGCCTGCTGCCCCAGCACACAACAGCAAACATGATAGCACTGGCCACCACAGACTTATAGAACATCTTCAGCATCGTCCGTTGGATGTTAAAGGACCTCAGTCTCCTCAGGAAATAGAGACGGCTCTGCCCCTTCTTGTAGACAGCCTCAGTGTTCTTTGACCAGTCCAGTTTATTGTCAATTCGTATCCCCAGGTATTTGTAATCCTCCACCATGTTCACACTGACCCCCTGGATGGAAACAGGGGTCACCGGTACCTTAACTCTCCTCAGGTCTACCACCAGCTCCTTAGTCTTTTTCACATTAAGCTGCAGATAATTCTGCTCACACCATGTGACAAAGTTTCCTACCGTAGCCCTGTACTCAACCTTATCTCCCTTGCTGATGCATCCAACTGTGGCAGAGTCATCCGAAAACTTCTGAAGATGACAAGACTCTGTGCAGTAGTTGAAGTCTGAGTTGTAAATGGTGAAGAGAAAGGGAGACAAGACAGTCCCCTGTGGAGCCCTAGTGCTGCTGATCACTGTCGGACACACAGTGTTGCAAGCACACGTACTGTGGTCTGCCAGTCAGGTAATCAAGAATCCATGATACCAGGGAAGCATCCACCTGCATCGCTGTCAGCTTCTCCCCCAGCAGAGCAGGGCGGATGGTGTGGCTGGTCGGCGAGGGGATCTAAGTGTGGCCTGACCATAGGCTGGAGCAGCTCCAGAACAAGTCTCTCCAGGGTCTTCATGATGTGGGAGGTCAATGCCACCGGTCTGTAGTCATTGAGGCCGCTGGGGCGCGGCATCTTCGGCACAGGGACGAGGCAGGACGTCTTCCACAGTACAGGAACCCTCCGGAGCCTCAGGCTCAGGTTGAATACATGGCAAAGTACTCCATATAGCTGAGGGGCACAGGCTTTGAGCACCCTGGTACTGACACCATCCGGTCCTGCAGCCTTGCTTGGGTTGAGACGTTTCAGCTGTCTTCTCACCTGTTCAGCTGTGAAGCCCACCGTGGTGGTTTTATGTGGGGGAGGGGTATGGTCATGACAGCAGGGTGGGGGCCTGTGAGGAGGGGTAGGAGGGGAGAGTGGAATATGTCTTGGTTGGGGGCCGACAACAGATGGCTCATGTGGGGGATGGGCAGGGGTCACAATGTCAAATCTGTTAAAGAACAGGTTAAGTTCATTGGCCCTGCCCACACTGCCTTCAGCTCCTCTGTTGCAAGTTTGCCAAAACACAGTGATGATCCTCATACCCCTCCAGACCTCTCTCATGTTGTTCTGCTGGAGTTTCCACTCAAGCTTCCTCCTGTACCTGTCTTTAGCCTCCCTGATCCTGGCTTTCAGGTGCCTCTGTATTGCCCTCAGCTCCTCCCTATTTCCACCTCTAAACACCCTCTTTTAAGCGTTCAGGATGTCCTTAATGTCCTTTGTCACCCATGGTTGTTATTTGAATAACAAAGGACAGTTCTTGTCGGAACATAGCGGTCCACACAGAAGTTGATGAAATCAGTGATGCACTCTGTGAGCCCATCAATATCCTCTCCATGTGCCTGCCAGTCTGTCACCTCAAAACGACCCTGGAGCGCCTCATAAGCCTCCTCCGACCATTTCCTCACTGTCCTGGAGGTTGCAGGTTTACTCTTCACCAGAGGCACGTGGTGTCTGAGCTGCTCGCCTCCGGGTATCCTCCGTCAACAAGCTTCTTCCTCAGTCACCATCTGTCAGATTATAAAAAACAATTAAAACGATCTATCAGACAGCTCCTGTACCCCTCCACCCCTGAACAGGTTCCGCTGTTAAAACTCTCTGCTCAGCCCCTTCCCTATTCCCTTTCCCTTTCAGACTCCCGATGTGCCAGCAGATCCGAATTCACCGTGTGGACATTTCTACCCCACAGGAGGCTGTACAAACCCGTGTCCTTCTCTGATGCACAGCTCAGTGACCCCAATCCCTGTCTGCACTCGCAGCCCATGACGGTGACAGCTGTCCTAGACTCTGTAACTCACAATCTTGTAACACAGAATCTTGTTCACAGCAAGTTTAGACAGTCATTAATATGAAGAGAGAATTGTTGTTTCCTGAAAGGACAGGCGAGCGAAGCTGTCTGATCCAATTCACCAGATGGTCCGGTGTTTACAAGTTAATTTGTCCCGGGACCCACACCCACACCCACTCATAACCCCGACCCACACAGACAGACAGACTGTCCCTTCGCCCCAAACCCCCTGCACAACCACAAGGAATTGATCCACGGCCCGGGCTCGGTCGCAAAGTGAAAACCGGGGCTGAGGAGAGCCCGGAGACAAACACCCCGCTGCCCACTCCACCAACAACACGGCACAGCCGGACACATCTCACAACACCGGATCCGGTCCCGATGAAACCCGAATTTCATTTTGTTGTTCCAGATCGGACCCAACAAAAGGTGTTTTAAAACTGAAGCGCCCCCCTCACGTGACGTCACACAGCAGACCCCCCCCCACGCGCCTGACGTCACCCATGGTCTCCCCGGATCTGCATCTGCTGTCACGAGCACGGTGCCTTACGTCACACACGCGCTGTGTGCTCGAGCTTTTTCGGTTTAACGGCTGAGCTACTGAGCACGAGCCACGCCCCCCCCACCCGCCCCCCGGACAGTCAGCAGAGGAATTGCATTGATTGCAGAGCTGCGCTATTCCCATTGGTGCGAAGCGATGTCAATCACTGCTTACAACCAATAGCAGAGCCGGACCGGCCGAGAGGGCGTTACCCTCGCTGATTCCGATCTCTCCGTTGAAAAGGGATAAACCTGAAAGTAAATGTTCGCTTTTTGATTTATTTCCATTTCCCTCCGAGGGAAGTTGGGGCGTTTGTGAAGCGTCTCCTGCGGCCGGAGTCTGATGTATCGCTGAGAGGTAGGAGGAGACCGCTCGGCCCGTCGGTTTGATGCCGGTTCCCCGGGGAGGGAGAGGGGGATTTTATTGAAAGGATGAAGACGGTGAGAGAGGGGGCGGACAGGATGTTTGTCCCGGTGGGGACAGGAGGGGCTCATCTGTGGAAATGTCTGAGCCCACGGTGGTGGCGATTCACCACATTGGGGGGCAAACACCGGCAGACTGTTGCCCTGCAAGCGGGGCCAATGGTCCGGGCAAAGTGGGGACAGGAGCGGTGTTGGGGGGGAAGGATGGACCGGTCTGAGTTCTTATTGAATGATAGAACGGTGTTGATGGGCCGAGTGGCCTTCTCCTGTTCCCCGTGTCTGTGAGTTTAAATACAAGGAATAACCAGACCCTTCCCGGACCTGCAGGATGTCCCAGTCGGTGTTGCAGGGACCGGTGCTTGGAGCCCAGTTGTTCCCAAACTGTGTCAATGATTTGGCTGAGAGACCAAATCCAACATTTCCAAATCTGTTACTGACACAAAATGTGTGTTCATAGAAACATAGAAAACCTACAGCACAGTTCAGACCCTTCAGCCCACAAAGCTGTGCCGAACATGTCCTTACCTTAAAATTACCTGGGGTTACCCATAGCCCTCTATCTCTCTAAGCTCCATGTACCTGTCTAAAAGTCTCTGAAAAGACCCTATCGTATCCGCCTCCACCACCATTGCTGGCAGCCCATTCCACACACTCACCACTCTCTGAGTAAAAAACTTACCCCTGACATCTCCTCCTACCTACTCCCCAGGACCTTAAACCTGTGTCCTCTTGTGGCAGCCATTTCAGCCCTCGGAAAAGCCTCTGACAATCTACAAGATCAATGCCTCTCATCATCTTGTACACCCCTATCAGGTCACCTCTCATCCTCCAGCTTGAACTTCATCTGTCACTTCTCAGCCAAGTTTTGCATCCTGTCAAAGTCCTGCTGTAACCTCTTCTCCGTTGCTCCAAGGAGAAAAGGCTGAGTTCACTCAACCTATTCTCATAGAGCATGCTCCCCAATCCAGGCATCATCCTTGTAAATCTCCTCTGCACCCTTTCTATGGTTTCCACATCCTTCCTGCAGTGAGGCAACCAGGATTGAGCACAGTACTCCAAGTGGGGTCTGACCAGGGTCCTATATAGCTGCAACATTACCTCTCTGCTCCTAAATTCAATTCCACAATTGATGAAGGCCAATGCATAGAACCATAGAAACTACAGCACAGAAACAGGCCCTTTGGCCCTTCTTGGCTGTGCCGAACCATTTTCTGCCTAGTCCCACTGACCTGCACATGGACCACATCCCTCCATACACCTCCCATCCATGTATCTGTCCAATTTATTCTTAAATGTTAAAAAAGAACCCGCATTTACCACCTCGTCTGGCAGCTCATTCCATACTCCCACCACTCTCTGTGAGAAGAAGCCCCCCCTAATGTTCCCTTTAAACTTTTCCCCCCTCACCCTTAACCCATGTCCTCTGGTTTTTTTCTCCCCTTGCCTCAGTGGAAAAAGCCTGCTTGCATTCACTCTATCTATACCCATCATAATTTTATATACCTCTATCAAATCTCCCCTCATTCTTCTACGCTCCAGGGAATAAAGTCCTAACCTAGTCAACCTTTCTCTGTAACTGAGTTTCTGAAGTCCCGGCAACATCCTTGTAAACCTTATCTGCACTCTTTCAACCTTATTTATATCCTTCCTGTAATTTGGTGACCAAAACTGAACACAATACTCCAGATTCGGCCTCACCAATGCCTTATACAACCTCATCAAAACATTCCAGCTCTTATACTCAATACTTTGATTAATAAAGGCCAATGTACCAAAAGCTCTCTTTACGACCCTATCTACCTGTGACAACACTTTTAGGGAATTTTGTATCTGTATTCCCAGATCCCTCTGTTCCACTGCACTCCTCAGTGCCTTATCATTAACCCTGTATGTTCTACCTTGGTTTATCCTTCCATCGTGCAATACCTCACACTTGTCTGTATTAAACTCCATCTGCCATTTTTCAGCCCATTTTTCCAGCTGGTCCAAGTCCCTCTGCAGGCTCTGAAAACCTTCCTCACTGTCTACTACACCTCCAATCTTTGTATCATCAGCAAATTTACTGATCCAATTTACCACATTATCATCCAGATCATTGATATAGATGACAAATAACAATGGACCCAGCACTGATCCCTGTGGCACACCACTAGTCACAGGCCTCCACTCGGAGAAGCAATTCTCTACCACCACTCTCTGGCTTCTTCCATCGAGCCAATGTCTAATCCAATTTACCACCTCTCCATGTATACCTAGCGACTGAATTTTCCTAACTAACCTCCCATGCGGGACCTTGTCAAAGGTCTTACTGAAGTCCATGTAGACAATATCCACTGCCTTCCCTTCATCCACTTTCCTGGTAACCTCCTCGAAAAACTCCAACAGATTGGTCAAACATGACCTACCACGCACAAAGCCATGTTGACTCTCCCTAATAAGCCCCTGTCTATCCAAATGCTTGTAGATTCTGTCTCTTAGTACTCCCTCCAATAACTTACCTACTACTGACGTTAAACTCACCGGCCTATAATTTCCCAGATTACTTTTCGATCCTTTTTTAAACAACGGAACAACATGAGCCACTCTCCGATCCTCCGGCACTTCACCCGTAGACAGCGACATTTTAAATATTTCTGCCAGGACCCCCGCAATTTCAACACTAGTCTCCTTCAAGGTCCGAGGGAACACCCTGTCAGGTCCCGGGGATTTATCCACTTTAATTTTCCTCAAGACAGCAAGCACCTCCTCCTTTTCAATCTGTACAGTTGCCATGGTCTCACTACTTGATTCCCTCAATTCCATAGATTTCATGCCAGCTTCCTTAGTAAATACAGACGCAAAAAACCTATTTAAGATCTCTCCCATTTCCTTTGGTTCCGCACAAAGCTGACCACTCTGATCTTCAAGAGGACCAATTTCATCCCTTACAATCCTTTTGCTCTTAATATACTTGTAAAAGCTCTTTGGATTATCCTTCACTTTGACTGCCAAGGCAACCTCATGTCTTCTTTTTGCCCTCCTGATTTCTTTCTTATGTATTTTCTTGCACTTCTTATACTCCTCAAGCACCTGATTTACCCCCCGTTTCCTATACATTTCATACAACTCCTTCTTCTTCTTTATCAGAGTTGCAATATCCCTTGAGAACCAAGGTTCCTTATTCCTATTCAATTTGCCTTTAATCCTGACAGGAACATACAAACTCTGCACTCTCAAAATTTCCCTCTTGAGCCATTAATACTATATTCTGCCATCATATTTGACCTACCAAAATGAACCATCTCACACTTATCTGGCTTGAACTCCATCTGCCACTTCTCAGCCAAGGTTTGCATCCTATCAAAGTCCCACTGTAACCTCTGACAGCCCTCCACACTATCCACAATAACCCTAACCTTTCTGTCATCAGCAAATTTACTAACCCATCCTTCCACTTCCTCAAACAACAGGAATTCTGCAGATGCTGGAAATTCAAGCAACATACATCAAAGTTGCTGGTGAACGCAGCAGGCCAAGCAGCATCTATAGGAAGAGGCGCAGTCGACGTTTCAGGCCGAGACCCTTCGTCAGGACCGTCTGAAACGTCGACTGCGCCTCTTCCTATAGATGCTGCTTGGCCTGCTGCGTTCACCAGCAACTTTGATGTATGTTGCTTCCACTTCCTCATCCAGGTCACAAAGAGTAGGGGGTCCCAGAACAGATCCCTGGTCACCGACCTCCATGCAGAATATGACCCATCTACAACCACTCTTTGGCTTCTGTGGGCAAGCTAGTTCTGAATCCACAAAGCAATGTCCTCTTCGATCCCATGCCTCCTTACTTTCTCAGTGAGACTTGTGTGGGGTACCTTGTTAAAGATCATCTGAAAATCCAAGCAAACAACATCCAATGCCTCTGCTTTATCTATCTTGCCTGTTATTTCCTCAAAGTATTCCAAGTGATTTGTCAGATATAATTTCCTCTGAAGGGTTCCTGCTAACTTTGGCCTCCTTCATCAGGCGTCCCCAATTACAGTACTGAAAAAACTCACCCTTAATACACTCTAATGTCTTCTTAACCACTGAGGTTAGTCTAACTGTCCTATGATTTTCTTTCTTCTGCCTCCCTCTCTTAAAGCGTGGAGTGACATTTATACTTTCTAGTCCACCAGAACCGTTCCAAAATCTAGTGATTCTTGATACATCTAGTGATTGGTGATAGATCATTACTCATTACTTTAAGGGAAAACTAAGGGGGAAATTCTTCATTCAGAGGCAGGGAGAGTGTGCAACCAGCTGCCAGAGCAAGTGGCAGGCATGATTTCAACCTTTAAGAGAAGTTTGCTTCGGTCCATGGATGAGAAGGATATGGAGGGCCATGGTCCAGGTGGAAGTTGTTGGAACTTGGCAGATTAATGCTTTGGCACAGACTAGATTGGCCGAATGGCATTTTCCTGTGTTGTGGTGTGCTCTGACTCTAATACCTTCACAATCTCTTCAGCTATCTGTTTCTGAATCCTGGGGTGTTCACCTTCAAGTCCAGGAGTCTTATCTACCATCAGGCCTTTCAGTTTTCAATACACCTTCTTTCCTTGGTAAAAGCATGTATCCTCACTTCTGCCCCAGATAGTCCCAAATGTTTTCCATTTATGTAATAAATTCAATGACACAATTGTAGTGGGTGACTTCAGTCTGCAGGAGAATTGTGAAAGTCAGACTTGTGTGAGATCGCAAGGAGGGACTGCATTGAATGCCTACGAAAGGGCTTTTTAGAGTAGCTGATGGTTGAGCCTACTCAGGGAACTACAATCTTTGATTGGGAGGTTAATGTGAAGGAACCATTTGAAGGCAGTGATAATATGATTGAATTCCTACTGCAATTTCTGAGGAAGAAGCATAGGTCACATGCATAGTATCTCAATGGAATAAAGGGAATTACAGAGGTATGAGAGAGGTGATTCTCCAGGTGGACTAGAGAAGGATACTCGTGAGGATGACGTCAGAGCAGAAATGGCTGACGTTTCTGAGAATAGTTCATAATGTACAGGATAGATATGTCCCGATGAAGTAGCTCTCAAACAGCGGGGCTAGGCTACCGTGGCTGACAAAGGAAGTTAAGGACTGTATAAAAGTGAAGGAAAGTGCATATAAGGTAGCAAAAGTGAGTAGGAAGTTAGATAATTGGGTAGCTTTTAAAATCCAACAACAGGCAATGAAAAAAAGCTATAAGAATGGGAAAGGTAAAATAAAAGGGGAAACTAGACAATAATATTATCTAGTTATAAAAAAATGCGAAAGGGAGGCAAGAGTTGATATTGGACCACTGGAAAATGATGCTCATGAGGTAGAAATGGGGAAGAGATGGTAGATGAACTTGATAGGTACTTTGCATCCGTCTTCTCTGTGGAAGACATTAGCAGTGTGCCAGAGATCCGATCTGTGAGTGTCAGGGAGCAGGAGTGAGTGCCATTGCTATTACAAAGGAAAATGAGCTGGGCAAACTCAGGTTCTTAAAGTGGATAAGTCACCTGGACCAGATGGACTACATCCCAGAGTCCTGATAGAGGTTGCTGAAGAGATAACAGATGCATTGGTCATGACCTGTCAAGAATCACTTGATTCTGGCATCGTCCCGGAAGACAGGAAGATTGCAAATGTCAATCCACTCTTTGAGAAGGGAGGAAGGCAAAAGAAAGCAAAGTATAGTTCTGTTAGCCTAACGTCAGTGTCTGGGAAAGTGTTGGAGTCTACTATAACAGATGAGGTTTGGGGGTACAAGGAGACTAATGATAAAATAAGTCAAAGCCAGCATAGCTTCTGTACAGGGAAATATTGCCTGATCAGTCAGGGCAGTACAGAATACATCAAGGAGACAGATGCATGGGGTTGAGTGAGAACCGGGATCAGCCTTGATAGAACGGCGGAGCAGACTCGATGGGGCCGAATGGCCTAATTCTGCTCCTATGTCTTATGGTATTATACAGCTAGTGTTTTACACAGTGAATATTGACACAAAATACTTATTACATTCGGCCGCTATTTCTTTGCTCTATTACCAACTCGCCAGCATCATCTTCCAGCAGTACAATATCAACTCTTGCCTCTCTCTTACTCTTTATATATCTGAAAAAGAACTTTTGATACTTGATATTATTGGTTCACTTAATTTAATTTTTCATCTTGTCTCTCCTGTGTGTGTTTTTTTTAGTTGTCTCCCGCTGGTTATTTAAAAGCTTTCCAGTCCTCCAACTTCCCACTATTTTCTTGCTATACTATATGACCCCGCTTTTGCTTTTATTATCAAAAACAGGAGAAAATCTGTGGATGCTGGAAATCCAAGCAACACATACACAAAATGCTGGAGGAACCTAGGAGGCCAGGCAGCATATATGGGAAATAGTGAACAGTCGACGTTTTGGGCCGATACCTTTCATCAGGACGGGAAAAAAAGATGAGATGTCAGAGGAAGAAGTGTGGGGGTGAAAGGGGTGGAAGAAGTGGTAGGTGAGAGGTGAAACTGGGACAGGGGGAGTAGTGAAGGGAAAACACTTCTGAGGATATCATTTCCTTAATGATTCTCGAAAAATCATTGCTAATGCCTCCACATCTCTTCAGTCACCTCTTTCAGATCTCTGGGGTGTTCACCATCTGGTCCAGGTGATCTATTTACCTTCAGACCATCTCTGTTTCCCAAGAACCTTCTCCCGAGTAACGTAACTTTACACATTCTGACCACTGACATCTGGGACTTCCATATTCCTGCCAGTGAATTCAACAGATAAGAGTGATGTACGATACTTATTCAGTTCATTCGCCATCACCTTGCACCCCCAACCCATTACTACCTCTCCAGCATCATTTTCCAGTGGTCCGATATCCACTTCCGCCTCTTTTTTTCACTATATCTACCTGAATAAAAATTTAGTACCCTCTTTAATATTACTGGCTAGCTCACCTACGTATATATTCCATCTTTTCCTATTAATTATTTTAGTTGCATTCTGTTGATTTTTAAAAGCTTCCCAATCCTCTAACTTCTGAGTAATTTTTGCTCTATGCGCTCTCTTTGGTTTTTATGTTGTCTTTGGTTTCTCTGATCAGCCACGGTTTTGTCACCTCACCTTCAGAATACTACTTCCTCTTTGTAACGTATATATCCTGTGCCTTCGAATTGCTTCCAGAAATTCCAGCCATTGCTGCTCTATTTTCATCCCTGCCCATGTTCTTTTCAAATCAATTTTGACCAATTTTTCTCTCATGCCTCTCTAATTCTCTTTATTCCACATCTGACTTTATCTTCTTTTTCTCTAATGTCAGAATGAATTCGATCATATTAAGAACGCTTGCCCCTGAGGGTTCTTTGAACTGAAATAACCTAATTGATTCTGGTTCAATACAACACCCAGTCCAGAATAGCTGATCCCCAAGTGGGCTCAACCATGGGCTTCTCTAAAAAAGCATCTTGTAGGCATTCCAGGAATTCCTCCTAATGAGACCAACACCATCCTAATTTTCCTAATCACTTGCATGACAATCCCCCATGACTATTGTAACATTGCCCCTTTGGCACGCATTTTCTATCTCCCATTGTAATTTGTGGACCACATACTTACTACTGTTTGGAGGTCTCTATGCAATTCCCATCAGGAATTTTTTTTACATTTGCTGTTCCTTAATTCTACCCACAGATTTGACACCTTCCAACCCTCTGCCACCTCTTTCTAATGATTTTATTTAATATTTTACCAACAGATCCACACAACCCCACTACCAGCCTGTTCTTGGCTTGTTCTTTCAAGAAACATATAAGTGTCTGGGAAACAAGAGGACCTGCAGATGCTAGAAATCTAGAGAACTACACAAAAAGTGCTGGAGGAGCTCAGCATGTCAGGCAGCATTTATGGATGGGAATCAACATTTTGGGCAAAGACCCTTCATTGGGACTCTTGACACCCACGTATCTGGAATATCGACAAGCAAAGAAAATAGAAAGTAGTGCAAAATAGGAAAAAACCTTTGACAAAATTTAGTTCAAGGCTTAAAAATCCTGCCAAACAGAGCTCAATAGTTAACAAATACAATAAAGGTAATAAACACTTTATCAATACCAATGTAGCCCCATGGTAAGCCTCAGGCTCGCTCAGCTCGCTTTTGTCCAGGGGGAGCAGCCTTCAACCCCACCAAACTAGGTAATCAAGTTTGTGTGGATACTGTGTGATGTACCCCTCCCCACCAAATAACAGACAATACACCATATGCGATTCAATGATTACAGTCTATAGATCTTACTGGAAATATGTAATTAATAGAGATAAAATAGAAAAGGAAAGTAAAAGGCGCCAAACTTTTCAAAGTTCAACCACTTCGTGCACAACCGTTGGAGCTCAACGAATGGGGTCTTCTTTCCACCATGCCATCTGCTCTGACCCTCTCGACCCGCCGCCTGGAACCAACCACGGTGGTCGACCAGAGCACGTCCAGCACGTCCTTCCTCTTCGGTTCTCCTCCCCAACACCCTGGGCCTCGGTCTACCGCTCAGGGTCTGTTGCATCACCCAGCTTACAGCATCGTGTCTCCTCTCTCTGTCCCCATCGCGCCATCTCCCCCAAAGCCCGCAAAAACAATAGCTTACAGACACACAAGAAAGAATAACATCTATCCCAATTGGTTAGCAAATGAATACAATTCTCTAATCAGTAATGTAACCCAAACAAGCTGCTCAGCAGTTAACATTACAGAGAAGCCATTTTATTCACCCAGCACTAACATAAAAGAAGAAACCCCTTACACCAACATTGACTTTTTAAAATAAAAATATCTTGGACCCATTTCAATCAGTAACATTTACAAAGATAAATAAGAACTATTTACACTCAAACCCACTTAGATTAACACTACCTTGGATAGAAGGAGGAAGAGAAATAACACACATGAAAAAAAGATCACACAACAATCAGATAAAAATTCTAAGTATATATTTTCATCAAAAATGAACAGGATTCAGCACTCCATGTGTGTATATGCAATCATGATAAGTAATACAGAGCAGAAAACTTCAATGCGAGACCAACTCAGAAAAAGGAATCATCACTATGGAAGAAAACATTAACCAGTGGAATGAGTATGACCATCCATGGGAGGCATCTCAACGATCTGAGCAGATGAGATGGTGACAAGGAAGCATCAAGCACCTGGCTGAGAGTTGGATCCCTCTTCCCAGAAACAGAGGGGTTCCTTGCAGAAATATGTGACAAGGCAGATAACAAAAGGGAAAAAAAATGAAAATACATGAAATACAAACAAACAAGGCAGTAAGTGCAGAAAATGCCAAGAGAAACCAGACACAATCCAACACATTCCAGGATCCTGCATCAGTTTAACTCAATCTGATTACTTACAAAGGTACAATCAAGTGGCAAATATCATTCACCAAAATCTTGCTTTAAAATACAAACTCATGAATGCCCTCCATCACTTCATAAAGGCACCATAAATTCAAGCCTGATCCAGTTTCAGTCAAAATCTTACAAATTATATGATAATCAGTACATTATTTCAGATAGGACAATCCATAATAACTATCCGGATATAATATTACAGGATAAACAAGCAGGAACAACTCCCTCAATAGATATAACCATCCCAACACACACATTTTCCTTGACCAGTGGAGCACTTCACCACAGGTATTGTTTGTGTCATCAGTCAGACAACCAAAATATTTTCTCAGTCAATCAGCTTCCAAATGTTGCTACTTTGTCGTTCGCTGCCACACCCCACTGCTGATTCCCTTCTCCTCATCATACGTTCTTACCCCGAACATCGTCTAGAGCCCCAAACTCTGCCCTGTGTATACCTGCCTCTGGTTTCTGACCCTACATTGTTGAACATTCCAACTAATGGTTTCCCATTCTACTTTCAGCCTTTAGGGAAAATGACCCATGATGTGGAAACATGCTGTGAATAAGGAGGTTAACTCTCAGTGTCATTCTTCCTCAGCCCAGAGATTTGAGGAGTGAAGATTATCTTAGACAGAACTGCAGTCAGCTCGACTTCTTCAGTCTGCAGAAAATTCAAGGGAAACCTCTTCACCCACAGAATGGTGACAGTTTGGAACAAATCACCACAGGGAGAGTGAGAAATGACCAACAGGGGAAGATTTAAATGGACTGCCGTGGAACAAAATCACTGGCAGGGTCTGGCCGGCCTGAGTTGACTCTCTACTGTACACTAGGTGTGTTATTAATTCACTAAGTACCATAGACAGAGTTTAAAATAGAACTGATTTATTTGTCTCTTATCAAGAATATTAAACTCCAGTCCCATTAAAGGTGAATATGCAGCAGAAGAAACTCTTCCCATGCCCAGTGACCAGGGTGCAGAACTGGGTGTGGTGAGCAGCAGCAATAATTAGGGTTCAGCACCAACAGTCACTCTCGAAATTGCATTCAGCAACAGTGATGGACAAATATCCAGCATGCAGCTTATTGAAACTTCCTCCACAGTGTGAACCCGGTAGTTTGTCACAAGGTTAGATAACTGAGTGAATCCCTCCCCACATTTACAGCAGGCTTCTTCCCAGTATGAACTCAATGATGCACATTTGGTGGAGATGGCTGAGAGAATCTTTTCTGAAAGTCTGAGCAGGTGATCGGCCTCTACATAGTGTGAAATTGCTGGCGTTTTAGTACATGAGTCGATCGTGTGAATGCCTTCCCACATTCACAACAGCTGAACGGCCGCTGCCCAGTGTGAACTCGCTGGTGTGCCAATAGGGTGGAAGAGCGAGCGAATCCCTTTCCACATTCTGAGCAGGTGAATGGCCACTCCCCAGTATGAACTGACTGGTGTGCCAATAGGGTGGATGACTGAGTGAATCTCTTCCCATAGTCTGAGCAGGTGGACGGCTTCTCCCCAGTGTGAACTTGCTGGTGTCTCTGTAGGTGGGATGACTGAGTGAATGTATTGCAACAGACTGAGCAGGTGAATGGCCTCTCCCCAGTGTGAACTCACTGGTGTCTCTGTAGGGTGGATGACTGAGTGAATTTCTTCCCACAGATTGAGCAGGTGAACGGCCTCTCCCAGTGTGAACTGACTGGTGTCTCTGTAAGGTGGAAGAGTGAGGAAATCGCTTCCCACAATCTGAGCAGGTGAAATCCCTCTGCCCAGTGTGAACTGACTGGTGTCTCAGTAGCTGAGATGATTTAGTGAATCCCTTCCCACAGTCCGAGCAGGTGAACGTCCGCTCCCCGGTGTGAACTCGCTGGTGAGCCATTAGGTCAAATGACCGAATGAATCCTTCCCCACAAATTCAGCAGATGAATAGCCTCTGCCCAGTGTGAGCTGACTGGTGTGTCCACAGGTGGGAAGACTGACTGAATTCCTTCTCATACACAGAACAGATGAATGGCCTTGCCCAGTGTGAACTTGCTGATGTACCATCAGTTGAGATGACTGAGTGAATCCATTACCATTGCCTGAGCAGGAGAATAGCCTCTCCCCTGTGTAAAATGACGGGCATGCTAGTTGGTCAGATGATCGAGTGAATCCCTCCCCACAGTCTGAGCGGGAAGGGCGATCGAGTGAATCCCTTGCTCCATTTCTTAAATATCTGGACAAAGGCAGCAAGACAGGTGTGTTGTGTTCAAGATTCCTGTAGACAAGTTCCTTGTTATTTTTAACCTGTAAAAATATTTACAAAATCCATCAATGGGTGAAGGACAACATTTCAGATGAGATCACTTGAGCTGTCAAGGTGTGATCTGACATCACACTGTTACTGTGAGGTTCAACCCAAGTTGGAGAGAGAAATTATTTTCTAACTGGGCACAGTGCTGGTATCTGGAATGACCATCAAATTCTCTGATGCTCTTCCTGTCTCTATAAGAATGGGGCATTTCCACCATCTCCAATCTGTGACCTGGCTCAGTTTGACTCTCTCCATTGGTATTATTCCCTCTTCCCACTGAGCTGCATGGGTGCCTGGCTCCACAGTAACTGAAACACTGTCACACAAATAGCCTTTGTTGACGTACTGCTGGGATTTTCTTTTATGTACTGTCTTGGTGTTATCCACAAATTTGCTGATCCAGTTAACCACACTATCATCCAGATTACTGATATAGATGACAAACAACAACAGATCCAGCACTGATCCCTGTGGCACACCACTAGTCACAGGCCTCCGGTCAGAGAGGCAACCATCTGCTACCACAGTCTGGCTTCTCCCAAAGACAGTGTCTCATTCAATTTACTATCTCATCTTGAATGCTGAATGAGTGAACCTTCCTGACCAACCTCCCATATGAGACTCTGTCAAGTGCCTTGCTAAAGTCCATGTAGACAACATCTACTGCCTTGTCTTCACCTACTTTCCTGATAACCTCCTCAAGAAACTCTATAAGATTGGTTGGACATGACCTACCATGCACAAAGCCATGTTGCCTATCCTTAATCAATCTAGATTTATCCAAATACTTATTTATCCAGTCCCTGCACTTTCCTGTCTTAAACAGTGGAACAACATTGGCTGTCCTTCAATCCTCCAGTACCTCACCTGTCACTGAGGATGCTTAGGCCCCGACAATTTCTGCACTTGTCTTCTGCAGGGTCCCAGGGAACAACTTGTCAGGCCCTGGGGATTTATCCATGGTAATTTGCCTTAAGACAGCAAACACCTCCACCTCTGTAATCTGTACAGGGTCCATGAAGTTGATGTTGCTTTGCCTCACTTCTATAGACTCTGTGTCTTCTGAGTAAATACGGCTGTAGAAAAAAAATCTCCCCTATTATTTTGTCTTCTCATATGGATTACCATTCTGATCTTCCGGAGGATTAATTTTGTCCCTTGCAATCTTTTTGCTCTTAACACATCTGCGGAGTCCCTGAGGATTCTCCTTCTCCTTGTCTGCTGGGACAACCTCATGCCTTCTTTTATTTCTTTCATAAGTGTTCACTTGAATTTCCTGTACTTCATAAGTACCCCATTTGTTCCTATCTGCCTGTACCTGGTATGCACCTCCTTTTTATTGATCTGGAAGATGAAAGCCAAAGGGGTAATACAGCTGCATGGTCGGAGGTGGGTGGATGGGGTGAGGTGGTTAAACTGAAGTTGCAAGGGAAATGGGAGCCTGAATAACAGAACAGATAGTGGAGGGGTTGTGGAGACATATGCTGTTCAGTCCTCAGACAAGTCAGGAATGAAAAAGTTGAGCATGGTGCAGTGAATATGCTAAGCCCTGTATATTTCAATACAAGGAGCATTGTAGGAAATGCAGATGTGTTCAGGGCGTGGATCAACACCTGGAATTATGACACTCGGATCTGGCAACAGTGGACTGGGACAGGCTGCTTTATGGCAAAGGTGTGCTTGGTAAGTGGGAAGCCTTCAAAATGAAATTTTAAAAGTACAAAGCGGGTACGTGCTTGTCAGAATAAAAGGTAAAGATAGAAACTGTAGGGAACCTTGGATTTCAAGGGATATTGAGAGTCTGGTGAAGCACAAAATGGAGCCACATAACAAAAATAGGCAGGTAGGTTCTTATGGAATACAAGAAATGCAAGAGAACACATAAGAAATAAATCAGGATGGCTAAAAGAAGGCACGAGATTGCCCTCACAGAAAAGGTGAAGGATAATCTTCAGGGATTCTAGGGATAGATTGAGAGCAAAAGGATTGCAAGGCATAAAGTTGGCCCTCTGGAAGACAAGAATGGCAATCTACATGTGGAACCAAAGCAGTCGGGGGAGATCTTAAATATTTTTTTCATCCCTATTTACTCAGGAGATGGACACAGGGTCCATGGGAGTGTGGAAAAGTGGCATTAAAATTGTGGACCCTGTACAGATTAAAGCAGAGGAGATGTTTGCTATCCTGAGGCAGATTAGGGTGGATAAATTTCCAGGACATGACAAGCTGCTCCCTCGGACCCTATGGGAGGCAACTGCAGAAATTGTCAGGCCTTAGCAGAAATAATTAAATCATCCTTTGTGACAGGAGAGTTATCAGAGGATCGTTGGATAGCCAAAGTTATTTCGCTGTTCAACATAGAACATAGAAATCTACAGCATATTCCAGGCCATTCAGCCCACAATATTGTTCCAACCATGTAACGTACTCTATAAATTGCCTTGAATTTTCCTACCGCATAGCCCTCTATTTCTCTATAACCCTCTATTTTTCTAAGCTCCATGTACCTACCCAAAAGGCTGTTAAAAGACCCTACTGTATCTGCCTCAACCATCGCTGCTGGCAGTGCATTCCACACACCCACCACTCTGTGTAAAAAGTTTACCCCGACATCCCCTCGGTACCTATTTCCAAGCGCCTTAAAACTATGCCCCCTCGTGTTATTCATTTCAGCCCTGGGAAAAGCTTTTGGCTATCCACACAATCAATGCCCTGCATCATCGAAAACACCGAAAAAGGCTCTAAGCATAAACAAGGAAATTATATATTGCTTTGAGGATTTGTTGGAAGTATACAAAATTATGAGGGTATAGATAAAGTACATGCAAGCAGCTTTTTCCACTGATGTTGGGTGGGAGGACAACAAGAGGTCATGGTAAGTGGCTTCCATATTTAACGAAAATTTAACTGGAACATGTGGAAAACCTCTTCACTGAATTGATTGTGAGAGTGTGGAATGAGAAGCCAGCACAAGTGGTGCATGTGAGCTCGATTTCACCATTTAAGAGAAGTTTGAATAGGTACCTGGATGGTAGGGTATGGAGGGCTATGGTCCCAGTGCAGGTCATTGCATCAGACAGCTTAAATGTTTTCAGCATTGTCTAGATGGGACAAATAGCCTGTTTCTGTAGTGAACTTCCCCATGATTCTTTGACAGAGACGCTGGCCAAACTTGATTGGAAGGGGAAACTGGTAGGAATGACGATGGATCAGCAATGGGTGGAGTTTCTTGGAGAAATTCGGGAGGTGCATGGTAGGTACATCCTAATGAAGTGATTCTTCCTCAGCCCAGAAATTAGAGGTGTGAAGAACATCTCAGACAGAACCGCAGTCAGCTCGACTTCTTCAGTCTGCAGAGAATTCAAGGGAAACCTCTTCACCCACAGAGTGGTGACTGTTTGGAACCCATCACCACAGGGAGAGAGAGAGATGAACAACAGGGGAGGATTTGAAAGGACTGTCATAAAACGGAATCACTGGCAGGGTCCAGCCAGCCTGAGTTAACTCTCTACTGTACACTAGTGTGTTATAAATTCACTAAGTACCAGAGACAGAGTTTAAAATAAAACTGATTTATTTGTCTCAGATCCAGAATATTAAACTCCAGTTCCACTAAAGGTGAATACGCTGCAGAAGAAACTCCTCCCATGCCCAGTGACCAGGGTACAGAACTGGGTGTGGTGAGCAGCAGCAATAATTGCAGAGTTCAGCACTGACAGTCACTCTCGAAATTGCATCAGCAATGATGATGGACAAATATCCAGCAAGCAGCTTATTGAAACTTTCTCCCCAGTGTGAACCCGGTAGTGTGTCACAAGTTTAACATGCTGTAAGGTTTCACTGCTCATGTAATGGCCTCTCTGTAATGTTTCAGTGCTGAGGTAATGGTTTCTCTGTAGCAGCAATATTTAGGTTACGACTGGAGATAACAGGGTTTTGGAGTGCGGGGCTATCCAATGACAGAAATGTTCTTTGTTGTGAGTCTGGAAGAGAGATTTTCATGGTCTTTTGCTTGGGAGAGATGAGAAGATGTGAATGGAGAGAGTGGGCCCTTTTGCTTTTGTTTCTGTTTACTTCACTAACCCTATAGTCAAAGCAAGAATTATAAAGCTCAGTTGTGTAATCACATATTGTGTACTGTTTGTTATTTCAGGGTACTGATTTGTAACGGGACACATTGCGCAGGATCCACCAAAATGAGGTTTCTTAAGATTGGCCAGGCTGGGGGGCTATCACTCCCTATATTAAGCTGCTAGCTGAAGCTAGGGCTACATAAGGTTAGATAATTGAGTGACTCGCTTCCCACATTCACAGCAGGTGAACAGCCTCTCCCCTGTGTGAACTCAATGATGCACATTTGGTTGATTTGGCTGAGAGAAACTCTTCCCAAAGTCCGTGCAGTTGGTGGGCCTCTCCGCTGTGTGAACTCGCTGGTGGCTCTGCAGTTGAGATGACTGAGTGAATCCCTTCCCACAGTCCGAGCAGGTGAATGGCCACTCCCCAGTGTGAAGTGACTGATGTACCAGTAGGTGGTATGATTGAGTGAATCCCTTCCCACAGTCTGAGCAGGTGAATGGCCTCTCCCCAGTGTGAACTCGCTGATGTAGCTTCAGTTTAGATGAGCAAATGAATCCCTTCCCACAGTCCAAGCAGGTGAACGGCCTCTCCCCAGTATGAACTGACTGGTGTGCTTGTAGGCTAGCTAACTGAGTGAAACCCTTCCCACACTCTGAGCAGCTGAACGGCCACTCCCCAGTGTGAACTGGCTGATGTACCTTCAGTTGAGATAAGCAAGTGAATCCCTTCCCACAGTCTAAGCAGGTGAACGGCCTCTCCCCAGTGTGAACTGACTGGTGTCTCAGCAGGTGAGATAACTGAGTGAATCCTTTCCCACAGTCTGTGCACGGGAATGGCCTCTCCCCAGTGTGAATTCTCTGATGTTCCTTCAGTTTAGGTGACCGAGTGAATCCCTTCCCACAGTCTGAGCAGGTGAATGGCCACTCCCCAGTGTGAACTGACTGGTGTCTCAATAGGTCGGATGACTGAGTGAATCCCCTCCCAAAGTCTGAGCAGGTGAATGGCCTCTCCGCAGTGTGAATTCGCTGATGTACCTTCAGTTTAGATGGGTAAGTGAATCCCTTTCCGCAGTCTGAGCAGGTGAATGGCTGCTCCCTGGTGTGAACTCTCTGGTGAGCCATTAGGTCAGATGACTGAGTGAATCCTTCCCTACAAATTCAGCAGATAACCAGCCTCTGCCCAGTGTGAACTGACCCGTGTGTCCACAGGTGGGAGGACCGACTGAATCCATTCTCACACACAGAACAGGTGAATGGCCTTGTCCAGTGTGAACTTGCTGATGTACCTTCAGTTGAGATGACCGACTGAATCCATTCCCACTGTCTGAGCAGATGAATGGGTTCCCCCCTGTGTAAAATGACGGGTGTGGCAGTCGGTCAGATGATTCAGTGAATCCCTCCCCACAGTCTGAGCAGGAAGGATGATCGATTGAATCCCTGGATGCACTTCTTAAATATCTGGACAGATACAGCGAAACTGGCGTGTTATGTTGGAGATTCCTGTAGACAAATTCCTTGTCATTTTTAACCTGTAAAAAGATTTATAAAATCCATCAATGGGTGTAGGACAACATTTCAGATGAGATCACTAGAGTTGTTGAGGTGTGATCTGGCTCACACTGTCACAGTGAAGTTCAACCCAAGTTGGAGAGAGAAATCATCTTCTAACTGGGCACAGTGCTGGTATCTGAAAAGACCATCAAATTCTCTGATGCTGCCCCTGTCTCTATAAGAATGGGGTATTTCTGCCATTTCCAATCTGTGACCTGGCTCAGTTTGACTCTCTCCATTGGTATTATTCCCTGTTCCCACTGAGCTGCATGGGTGCCTGGCCCCACAGTAACTGAAACATTCTCACACAAATAGCCGGCAGTGCATTCCATGCACCCACCACTCTCTGTGTAAAAAAAATTACCCCTGACATCCCCTCGGTATCTATTTCCAAGCACCTTAAAACTATGCCCCCTCGTGTTAGCCATTTCAGCCCTGGGAAAAAAGCCTCTAGCTATCCACACGATCAATGCCCCTCATCATCTTATACATCTAAAAAGGCTCTAAACATAAACAAGGAAATTATGCATTGCTTTGAGGATTTGTTAGAAGTATACAAAATTATGAGGGTATAGATAGGGTGACGGCAAGCAGCTTTTTCCACTGAGGTTGGGTGGGATGACAATGAGAGGTCATGGGTAAGTGGGGAAGGTAAAAATTTAACGGGAACATTTGGAAAAGCTGTTCACTGAAATGGTCGTGAGAGTGTGGAATGAGATGTCAGCACAAGTGGTGCATATGAGCTCGGATTCACTATTTCAAAGGTGTTTGGATGGGAGCCTGGATGGTAGGGGTATGGAGGGCGATGGTCCTGGTGCAGGTAGTTGCATTAGACAACTTAAATGTTTTTTCAGCATTGACTAGATGGGCCAAATGACCTGTTTCCATCCTGAACTTCTCCATGTTTCTATGACAGAGAAGCTGGCCAAACTTGTTCGGAAGGGAAAAGGTAGGATTGACAATGGAGCAGCAATGGCTGGGGTTTCTGGGAGCAATTCGGGAGCTGAGAAATTGATACATCCCAAAGAAGTGGAAGCATTAGAAAGGCAGGAGGAGACAACCGTGGCTGAAATGAGAAGCCAAAGCCAACAGAAAAGACAAAGAGAGGGCAACCAAAAGAGCAAAAACTGTTGGGAAGCTTTAAGAAACCAACAGAAGATAACGAACCGGGGCAGGTCACAGATCTCTCAGTGGGTGAGCATCTGGGGGGCAGTGACAACCGCTCCCTGGCCTTTAGCATTATCATAGAAAAGGATAGAATCAGAGAGGACAAGAAAATTTTTAATTGGGCAAGGGCAAATTATGAGGCTATAAGGCAAGAACTTGCGGGTGTGAATTGGGATGTTGTTTTTGCAAGGAAATGTACTATGGACATGTGGTCGATATTTAGGGATCTCTTGCGGGATGTTAGGGATAAATTCGTCCTGGTGAGGAAGATAAAGAATGGTAGGGTGAAGGAACCATGGGTTGTGACAAGTGAGGTGGAAAATCTAGTCTGGTGGAAGAAGGCAGCATACATGAGGTTCAGGAAGCAAGGATCAGATGGCTCTATTGAGGAATATATGGCAGCAAGAAAGGAGCTTAAGAAGGGTCTGAGAAGAGCAAGAAGGGGGCATGAGAAGCCCTTGGTGAGCAGGATAAAGGAAAACCCCAAGGCATTCTTCAATTATGTGAAGAACAAAAGGATGACAGGAGTGAAGGCAGGACCGATTAGAGATAAAGGTGGGAAGATGTTCCTGGAGGCTGTGGAAGTGAGTGAGGTCCTCAATGAATACTTCTCTTCAGTATTCACCAATGAGTGGGAACTTGATGACGGTGAGGACAATATGAGTGAGGTTGGTGTTCTGGAGCATGTGGATATTAAGGGAGAGGAGGTGTTGGAGTTGTTAAAATACATTAAGATGGATAAGTCCCCTGGGCCTGACGGAATATTCCCCAGGTTGCTCGATGAGGCAAGGGAAGAGATTGCTGAGCCTCTGGCAAGGATCTTTATGTCCTCGTTGTCCACGGGAATGGTACCGGAGGATTGGAGGGAGGTGAATGTTGTCCCCTTGTTCAAAAAAGGTAGTAGGGATAGTCCGGTAACTATAGACCAGTGAGCCTTGCGTCTGTGGTGGGAAAGCTGTTCGAAAAGATTCTTAGAGATAGGATCTATGGGCATTTAGAGAATCGTGGTCTGATCAGGGACAGTCAGCATGGCTGTGTGAAGGACAGATCGTGTATAACAAGCCTGACAGAGTTCTTTGAGGAGGTGACCAGGCATATAGATGAGGGTAGTGCAGTGGATGTGATCTACATGGATTTCAGTAAGGCATTTAACAAGGTTCCACACGGTGGGCTTACTCAGAAAGTCAGAAGGCATGGGATCCAGGGAAGTTGGCCAGGTGGGTTCAGAGTTGGCTTGCCTGCAGAAGGCCGTGGTGGAGGGAGTACATTCAGATTGGAGGGTTGTGACTAGTGGTGTCCCATAGGGATCCGTTCTGGGACCACTACTTTTCGTGATTGTTATTAACAACCTGGAAATGGGTTAGAAGGGTGGGTTGGTAAGTTTGCAGATGACACAAAAGTTGCTGGTGTTGTAGATGGTGTGGAGGATTGTCACAGATTGCAGAGAGACATTGATAGGATGCAGAAGTGGGCTGAGAAGTGGCAGATGGAGTTCAACCCGGAGAAGTGTGAGGTGGTACACGTTGGAAAGACAAACTCCAAGGCAGAGTACAAAGTAAATGGCAGGATACTTGGTAGTGTGCAGGAGCAGAGGGATCGGGGGGGGGGGGGTACATGTCCACAGATCCCTGAAAGTTGCCTCACAGGTAGATAGGTTAGTTAAGAAAGCTTATGGGGTGTTAGCTTTCATAAGTTGAGGGATAGAGTTTAAGAGTTGCGAGGTAATGATGCAGCTCTATAAAACTCTGGTTAGGCCACACTTGGAGTACTGTGTCCAGTTCTGGTCACCTCACTATAGGAAGGATGTGCAAGCATTGGAAAGGGTACAGAGGAGATTTACCAGGATGCTGCCTGGTTTAGAGAGTATGTATTATGATCAGAGATTAAGGGAGCTAGGGCTTTACTCTCTGGAGAGAAGGAGGATGAGAGGAGACATGATAGAGGTGTACAAGATAATAAGAGGAATAGATAGAGTGGATAGCCAGCGCCTCTTCCCCAGGGCACCACTGCTCAATATAAAAGGACATGGCTTTAAGTTAAGGGGTGGGAAGCTCAGGGGGGATATTAGAGGAAGGTTTTTTTTACTCAGAGAGTGGTTGGTGCGTGGAATGCACTGCTGAGTCAGTGGTGGAGGCAGATACACTAGTGAAGTTGAAGAGACTACTAGACAGGTATATGGAGGAATTTAAGATGGGGGGTTATATGGGAGGCAGGGTTTGAGGGTTGGCACAACATTGTGGGCCGAACGGCCTGTACTGTGCTGTACTATTCTATGTTCTATGTTCTATAAATAAAATAAAAAGTCAGATGAGCTCAGTGCGTGAAATTATGATATTGCAGTCATGAATGACTCTTGGTAGAACCCAACAGTCTAAGGCATTTAGAGGAACAAAATATCCGGGGCCTCAATATCTCTTGAAAGCCAAGGTACCCTGCACCAGTTACCTTTCAACTTTTATTTCGGCAGGCACATACAAACTAGACACTCTCCAAATTTCACTTCTGAAGGCCTCCCACTTACCAAGTACTCCTTTGCCAGAAAACAGCCTGTCCCAAAAAACACAGGTCAGATCCTTTATGATACCGTCAAAATTGACCTTTCTCCAACTTAGAATCTCAACCCATGGTCCAGACCTCTGTTTTTCCATATTTACTTTGAACCTCATGGCATTACTGTCACTAATTTCTGTCACCAGCCCTGGATCATTTCCTAACAGATTGTTACACACTTCTAAGTCAGGAATTCTACATACTGATTAAGTGCACATTTGACAAACTCTACCCCATTGAGTCCTTTTACAGTATGGGAGTCCCAGTCAATGTATGGAAAGTTAAAATCACTTACTGAATCAACCTTTGTTTCTTGGCTTGGTCTGCGATCTCTCTACAAATTCCTCGAAATCCCTCAGACTGTTGGGTGCAACCAAGACCCAATAATGGCTACAATATCATAATTCTCTGCCCTGAGCTCACCTGGCTTTCCTACGATGCTTCTTGCATTGTGATATACTCAGCTCAGCACATTCATCGCACCATGCTCAAACATTTGATTGCTGACTCTATCTGAGGTCTGAACAACATCTGACTAGTATCAAGAAAACAAACTCTCCCTCATTGTCACAAAAACAAACCAGCTGATTGTGGATGACGGGAGGAATGGAGACAGGCTAACCCCTATTGACATCAATGGATCTGGGGTTGAGAGGGTGAACAGCTTTAAGTTCCTTGGCATAAACATCACCAAGGATCTCACATGCTGTGCACATACCAGCTGTGTTGTGAAAAGAGCACAGCAGCACCTCTTTCACCTCAGACGGTCGAAGATGTCTGGGATGGGGTCCTAAATCCTAAGAACTTTCTGCAGGGACACAATTGAGAGCATCCTGACTGGCTGCATCACTGCCTGGTATGGTAACTGTACCTCCCTTAATCACAGGACCCTGCAGAGAGCAGTGTGGACAGCCCAGCGCATCTGTAGATGTGAACTTCCCACTATTCAGGACATTTATAGTGACAGGTGTGTAAAAAGGGCCCAAAGGATACTGGGGACCCAATTCACCACAACCACAAACTGTTCCTGCTGCTACCATCCAGGAAATGGTACCACAGCAAAAGGACCAACAGGCTCTGGGACATCATCTTCTACCAGGCCATCAGAATGGTTAATTCATGCTGATACAATTGCATTTTTATGTTATATTGACTGTCCTATGTACTATTTATTATAAGTTACTGTAAATTACACATTGTACATTTAAACAGAGATGTAACGTAAAGATTTCTACTCCTCATGTATATGAAGGATGTATGTAATAAAATCAATTCAATTCAATTCACCCTCTCCAGTATCTGTTCTGTCATTCTGGCTCCCATTCCCCCTACAATTTATATTAACCACATATCCCCTCCCCCCACACTAGCAAGCCTTACCACTAGGATATTAGTCCCCTTTTGTTCTGTTCCCCTAACTAATGAATCCCCTATCACCCCTTTGACTTTCCTCTGCCAGGTAATCCCTCCAACAGTTTCTAAAGTGGTCCACCTGTTGTTGTGTGGGATAGCAACAAGAGTACTCTGCAATGGCTATTGAACCTCATTTCCCTTCCTGACTCTCACCCAGTTTCCTGTGTCCTGCACCTTGGGTGTAACTCACCTCTCTTCATGTCATATCTATCACCCCCTCCAACTCCTGGATGATCCGGAATTCATCCATTTCAAGTTCCAACTCCTTAAAGTACAGGGTTACAAGCTGCAGCTGGATGCACATCTTGTAGGTGAGGGCATCAGGGACACTGGAGGTCTCCCCACCTTCCCACCACTGTCCCCTCTAATTTGTAATGACCAGTGTGCACATAAATCTTGTATTGTGTATTTTCTTTTACCCAGTGACAACGTGTGCACAGTGAATTTTATATAGAGAGTGTTACATACCTCGTGGTATCTTGTGACTGTCTTATGACCATGATGTAATTGTCTTGGGATGGTGGGGTGATGTAATTTCCTGCCAGTGTGAGGTCACATGATGTAATTTTCCCGCCAGCGTGAGGTCATGTGATGACCTGTTTCAACCAGTATATAAAGGAGAATTCCTGTTGTTATGCGGTTTAGTTCGTCAGTTCAGTTCATCAGTTACTCTGTAACTCTGTCAGTTAGTTCTGCTGCGTATTCATCTCATTATGCAGTTTTGTTTTAAAACAGAGTTTTACTTTCTATTTTAAGGTGCAAAGCTTGTGCCGGCAGTATCGCCAATCGCCGCCAGTTTTGTGTGTTGCACCTCTATTTTACCCTTTTCAGTCGAGTATTGGAGAGTGAAGACTTTCACCAAAGTCCGGGAACCCAAAGGATTGAGTAAAGTTGGTGTTGTTTGGCAGTTATATAAAGGATCGACCTTAATGAATCTTCGTTCGAGAATAGTGCCCTGCATCTGAGATACCCCCTACAAGATTAGGAAGGTTTGTGCAGTGTTCACACTCCAGGAAAAGGCCAGTTCCTTTAAGCTGTTTTATTTCCTCCGTCCTGAATCCTGTGGACAAGGCATCTCGGCTGGGATCATCAGTAACATCGCGTCTTCGAGGAAAGCAGGGTTCAGGGAAGTCTCTCCATACTGACTGTATCAAACACTTGGACTTTTAAAATTTACCACTTTAAGACTGTGTTTGAATTTAGCACTTTAAGAACTGTTCCAGAGTTCAGCTGTTTGTTACATTGCTGTAGAGCAGTCAACTTCCGGTGAAGTTAGTCGTTTGTTTACTTTTCACTATTGTTGAGCAGAGTTTAATAAATGTTTATGTTTGTTTATAAAAACCAAATTCAATTATATATTCATTGTTGCCGACCATGTAACAAGAGGTATTCCTTTTAACAGCTAACTGTCGATAAGAACTTTGATCTCCTCTGGGTTCGATCAAGTTCATCTGCACTCTCACACAACCTACGTAGCAGGCCTGTAGCGGGTTATGAAGGATTTTCTCACCAGAGCCCCCATCTTAACACCTTTCTGTCTCTCTGTCACACCTATGCCAAACAGGTAGAACCAGGGGCCTGCTGGGTTTGTGCAGAAATTCCGCAGCCTGGTAAAACTATGATTCCAATGTCAGTAATCCCACTCAACCAGAGTGAGGAACTCTCAGCCTCGGCTTTCTCAAATAGCACCCGGGGAAGTGAGGTGAGGAGCTGTGGTCCAGTCAGAGATGACTGTGGATGTCAGTGTTTTGAGGGATGGTATCTCAGGCCCCCACCAAACGGAACTTCCTATACTGGGAAACATGCATCCTGGCCATACTTGCAGGTGCCCAGCAGCAGAGAGGAATAACTGAGACTGAGCGATTGTGGATGATCGCTTTTCTCTCCTATGGAGTAGCCAGGAATTCACGAGAGATAATCATTTTGGCTACAGCACTTGAGGAGCTGGCCACAATACTGCAGGGGCCCTGACAGAAACACAGGCCCAAGTAACAGAAATATCCACTGAAATGATTGCAATCTGGCAAACAGTCCTACAGAATTGTATGGCTTTAGATTTTATCCTAGCTGAGAAAGGGGGAACCTGTGCTATTATTGACACAGAATGCTGCACCTATATCCCTGATGAGTCTACTAACATTACATCCCTCTCCGAGCACACTGCCAAGGAGACTGACAGCATCAAGAAAGTAGGGCAGGATTTACACGGGTTAACCGAAGGGTCGAAATGGTGGTCTTCGAAGGCCTGTTCAGTAATATGCGGGACATGATATTGCATTGTGCCCTAATAGTTGTACATATGATTGTTATAATTACTGTTGTACGCTGTTTATACCCACTGATGTCAATGCTGTACTCAGTTGCTTTCTCTGTAAAATATTACTGCTTTGTTGATCATGTAATGATCAAAAGGAGGGAATGATAAAGTATGTAAAAGGGTTAACACTTTGTTAAACAATAGCAGTCTGTTTTTCTGAAAGAAACTGCTGATGATCAACAGATGTGCTAAGCCATGCTGAGTCATATTTCTTCTTGAGGGTCGCTAGCTAGGGTTTCAGGATGCTTATCTCCTTGTGCACTCATGCGTAGAGATAGGACAGCTTCAGTCTGTTCTGTGTGTGAACGCCATGATGACTATTTTGTAATTTGTCTTTAGGGGCTGTCATGTAGTAAATAACTTTGGCTCCAGCCTGTCATGTGTGGGGGGTATCTGGACGGATATATCTGTGGTGTGAGGGGAATTGTTAGTCAGTTAGTCATACACTGTTCCTGTTTGAGCGACTAACTGAGTAAGCCCCGGGTGCTTGGAATAAAGAGTTTGTACTTGTACGGTCTCTGAGTGACTTTATCCGGATTCGACTTCCACAGAATGGGAGTGGTTTTAAAGGGCTGGGCTGCTGGAAGCACATTACCAGACCTGGAGTGATTGCAACTGGGTCTGACAGAGGCATAACTAGTTCTTCTGGGCACACTCAGTCTCACTCCAACTATTTCCTACCTTCCTTTGTACAGGTATGTAATGGCTAAAGGACCAGAGTTTGAGTAAATGAGACTCACCAAACTTTCTCCTGACTGAATCACTGGATTCTCCGAGTCAGATGGGTCCTCTCCAGTTGATGTTGTCAATCCTCGGGCTGGTTCTCTTGTTGCTGTTCGCTCGTCTTCAGTCGTGGTTTGCTTCCAGTTGTGGGTTTTTCCTCTAATTAATGTCTCACTTTAACTTTAACATGAAAGATAATGAAGGACATTAACAATAAAAAGGAGAACCAAAAGTTTCTGCTTAATGTTACTAAGAACAAAACTCACTGAAATTTAAATGTTGAAAGCAGATATAATAATCTCAGTGAACAATCTTTTATTGTCCTTCACATGTCACAAAACGATATGGGATAAAAAGGAGCCATCATTCAGTCATGGTAAGACATAAGACACAGGAACAGAATTAAGTGATTCGATCCATCTGGTCTGCCCCACCACTCAACCATGGCTGAGTTTTATTCCAACACCATATTCCTGCCTTCCTCCTGTAACCCTGAAGCTACTTAACAATCATGAATATCTTAATCTCTGTCATAAATATACTCAAGTGGCAGCCTCAACCAACCTCTGCGGCAAAAAATTCTACAGATCGGACATCTTTTGGGCAAAAAACTTCTCTCATGTCAGTTTTAAAGGAAAGCATCTTTATTCTGAGACTCTGCTATCAGATCCAGACTCTCCATCTAATGGAAACTTCCATCTAATGGAAACATCCTCTCCATGTCCACTGTATCCAGGCTTTTCAGCATTCGGTAGGTTTACATAACAATACATCCCTCCACCACCCCCACCGTCCCTCTGAACTCCATTGAGCACAGGTCCAGAACCATCAAATGCTCCTCATACATAATGCTGATCATTCCTGAGATTATTCTTGTAAACCTTGTTTGCAAAAATTGCGCAAACACATTTCCAGGAATAATGGACAATTTGGTACCAGGATAATTTACAGGGAAATGTTGTGCTTTCTTTACTGTTCTACTATCACAGAACAAGCCATTTCCATTCCCAGGTTAAAACAGGTCCATTTCAGGAAATATAAACCATTCCAGGGTGAATGTAATAAAAAGAAACTGGAATTACCAGAAACACTCAGCAGGTAAGGAACAGCTGTGGGGAGAGGAACAAACTTTACAATTCAGATTAATAACGTTTCATCAGAATGACTTCAAACATTTTCAGTTTTTAGTGCAGATCTCCAGCAACTTGAGATTCTGTCTGATTTCCACCGAGTGACAGACAGGCGTGGTATTTCCAAACACAATTTGAACACTGAACTCCAGGGTCTATTTCTACTGTTGTAAACACGGAATTCCTCGCCTCCTCAGATCAGCAGTCATTGCTTCCAAAAGAACTCCAGAAACAAACATTTGATCCCAGACCAGAAATACTCGCTCAACACCTCATAAACCCTGGCAGCTTGATCCCCGGGTCCATTTTACCTGGATCAAAAACTGTGATATCCCAGGACCCAACCTCACAGAGTCACACAGCTGAATCTGCCACTCACCGACCCTGAGAGTCTCACACATCGTCCCCGCATCTCACACTGGGTAGTTCAATCTGGGATTTCCCCACAACCAATGTCCAGCTACTCGAAATTTCTGCTTCATTGCAGAAGGACGACCATCCAGCCCCATCTGTAGAAGCACTAACCAAAGTCAAAGCCAAAACACCAACAGTTCCATATGCCTGGAATGTAGATCACAGGATTATAGCCCAAGCACCAACTCTCCCAGTACTCTTTGCTGCCAGTAAAATGCTGTAGTGTGTCAGCCAGTCACAATTCAGCAACTAACACCTCCACACCAATGTACAACAGAACTGGTACCTGATGACCCTCTGGCATTCCAGCTAACAAAAACTGATTCTGGAAATAACTCATCATGGCCAAAGGTGTAAAAGAACACTTCACAATGAAAACAAGGTTAGAAGAAAGATTGCTGATATATAACATTGAGGTGGTGGGATACAGGGTGGACTGAGGTTGACCCAGTTGGTTGATGCATATCACTGAAGCTGGTGGGGCGGGGGGGATTAGGAGACTGGACCGAGGTTGAACAAGATGGGCAGGGATGACCCAGTCCAGAGAAACACTGACTTCTGGCAGCATCACAGGCAAGTACATTCAGATAACACACGGAACACAGATTATACAATTCTCTGTCGGTAACAGCCTGTAAATTTGTTGTGTCATGATCAATATTGAAATGTGCATTTTGTGTCAATAACAGATTTGAAAATGTTGAATTTGGTCCCTGTCTCCATTCCTCCTGTAGTCCACAACCAGCTCCTTTGTTTTTGTGACAATGAGGGAGAGGTTGTTTTCCTGACACCACTGTTTCGGGGTGATGACTTCTTATCCGCAGGCTGCTTCGTTATTATTTGAGATTAGTCCAATCAATGTAGTGTCGTTAGCAAATTTAATCATCAGATTGGATCTGTGGGTGGGGACAGAAGTCATGTGAATACAGAGAATAAAGGAGGGAGCCAAGGAGACAACCCTGCTCGTATGAGTGCTGAGGGTCAGAGAGACAGAGGTGAGGGAGCCTACTCTTACCACCTGCCGGTGATCTGACAGGAAGTCCAGGATCCAGCTACACAAGGCAGGGTGAAGGCCGAGGTCTCTGATCTTCTTGTCGATACTTCACGCCTTCGTATGGCTACTGCTCTGTCCATGACTGCAAGGAACTGCAGAGAACTTTGGAGAGCAGAGAACATCAGAGAAACAAGCCTCCCCTCCATGGACTCTTCCTACACTTCCCCTGCGTCGGAAAAGCAGGCCATGTACTCAAAGATCCCCACAACCTGGACATTCTTGCTGCAAACCCGCTCCCCCATCGGGGAAGAGATACAAAAGCCTTAAAGCCCGTACCACCAGGCTCAAGGACGGCTTCCTGAATGCGGTTATAAGCCAAATGAATGGTCTGCAGTCCGATAAAACGGACTCAACCTCACAATGTAACTCGACGTGACCCTGCACCATATGTCTATCTGCACTGCACTTTCTCTGCAGCCATAATACTTTGTTACAGTTATTGTTTTGTCGTATATCAGCTCAATGTACTGTCGTAATGTATAGATCTGTGTGGATGGTATGTCGGGCAAGAATTTCACTGTAGCTCAGTACGTGATAAGAATAAACAAATTCCCCATTTTAATTGTGTGGAAATATTAGACAAACTGAGCTTCTGCTTTGGAACGTCAGAGGGAAACTTAACTGAACTGTGGAACACAAATAAATGGAAAAGGCTTCAATCTCGCATTATGATCCGCGGTAACTGGGACCAGGTGACCGGTGGTGGGTCTCCCATACCGATGATCAGAATCAGGTTTAATAGCACCGGCAAATGTCATGAAATTCGTTGTCTCTGCGGCAGCAGTAGAACCTAATTCATAATAATAAATTTTAACAATTGTGAATTACAATAATATACATATTAAATAGTTGTTATATAAGTAGTGCAAAAAATCTAATAAACTCTTAATTGTGTGGAAATTCTGGAGCAAAGCTTAACTAAACGGTACACATTTATGAAAAGCTCAGAAAAATAGAAAAGGCTGAAATCTCATGTGAATGGGTCATATACCCAGAAATATTGACTGCACTTTGGCAGGTTGAGACAGTGGAATAGACCATCAGACCATAAAATATTGGAACAGTAGTAGGCCATTCGGTCCATCGAGTCTGCTCCGTCATTCAATCATGGACTGATCCAATTCTTCCTGTCATCCCCACTCCCCTGCCTTCACCCCATACTCTTTGATGTGCTGGCTAATCAAGAACCTGTCTATCTTTGTCTTAAATACACCAAATGACTTGGCCTCCAGAGCCGCTCATGGCACCAAATTCCACAAATTTACCACCCTCTACCAAAAGTAATTTCTCCGCATTGCTGTTCTAAATAGACGTCCTGAAATCCTGAAGTCGTGCCCTCTGGTCCTAGAATCCTATACCACGGGAAATAACTTTGCCATATCTAATCTGTTCGGGCCTTTTAACATCCAGAATTTTTCTATGAGATCCCCCCTCATTCTCCTAAATTCCAGGGAATACAGTCCAAGAACTGCCAGATTTCCCTCATATGGTAACCCTTTCATTCCTGGAATCATTCTCGAGAACCTTCTCTGAACCCTCTCCAATGTCAGTATATCATTTATAACCTCGCTTAGTTATAGTAATAGTTATAGTCATTGTCATACTGTATTGATCCCGAGGGAAATTGGTTTTCGTTACAGTTGCACCATAAGTAATTAAAAAGTCATAAAACTATAAATAATTAAATAGTAATATGTAAATTATGCCTGGAAATAAGTCCAGGACCAGCCTATTGGCTCAGGGTGTCTGACCCTCCAAGGGAGGAGTTGTAAAGTTTGATGGCCACAGGCAGGAATGACTTCCTATGACACTCTGTGCTGCATCTCGGTGGAATGAGTCTCTGGCGGAATGTACTCCTCTGCCCATCCAGTACATTATGTAGTGGATGGGAGACATTGTCCAAGATGGCATGCAACTTATACAGCATCCTCTTTTCAAACACCACCGTCAGAGAGGCGCTTAGCCTAGTGGTATGATCGAGGGGTGATATCCCGTGTCCAGCCAAACCTTAGAACTCTCGTTTCGGTGGATGCAGTGCGATGTGTCCCCTGTTTCAAATCAGTACCCCGTAATAACAAGCCGTACACAGTATGCGGTTAAACAATTAAGACTTTATAACTCTGACTTGAACTATGGGGTTAGCAGAGAAACAAAATATAAAATAAAAAGGCGCCACTATATCTTTATACAGTTCGTGCACCTCGTTGGAGCTCATGCAATATCCTTGGTCCACCATTCGATCTCCTCCAAACTCTGCCAGGTCGCGAGTCCCCGCTCAGGGTTCGCTTCAATTGCCAGGTCACAGCATCTCTTCAGGTGCATCTTCTCTCTTCTTCCCCATGGCGCGTTCCGGCCAAATCCCACGCAAGCAACAGCTTCAGATACACAAAAAAGAATAACATCTCTCCCATTGGATGGCAAATGAATACAAGTCCCGATATCACAAATTATAACCCAAACATGCTGCTACAGAGAACCCCTTACCTCAGCAGTTAACATTACAGAGAAGCCACTTTATTATCCTTAGCAAATAACATGAAAGAAGAAACCCCCTACACTTTTCTAAAATAAGGATCCCAAACCTGCACACAACAGTCTGTGTGATATCACGAGTGCCTTATAGAGCCTCACCATCACATCCCTGCTCTTATATTCAATACCTCTAGAAATGAATATGCCTTCTTCACCACCGACTCAACCTGGAAGTTAACCTTTAGTGTATCCTGCACAAGGACTCCCAAGTCCATTTGCATCTCTGCATTTTGAATTTTCTCCCCAACTAAATAGTAGTCTGCCCATTTATTTCTTCCATCAAAATGCATGACCATACACTTTCCAACTTTGTATTCATTTGTCACTTCTTTGCCCATTCTCCTAAACTATCTAAGTCTCTCTGCAGGCTCTCTGTTTCCTTAACACTACCCGCTCCTCCAGCTATCTTTGTATCATCGGCAAATTTAGCCACAAATCTATTAATCCCATAGTCCAAATCATTGACATGCATCGTAAAAAGCAGCAGTCCCAACATCGACCCCTGTGGAACTCCACTGGTAACCGGCAGCCAGCCAGAAAAGGATCCCTTTATTCTCACTCTCTGTTTTCTGCCAACCAGCAATGCTCCACCCACGCTAGTAGCTCCCCTGTGATTCCATGGCCTCTCATTCTGCTAAGCAGCCTCATGTGCGGCACCTTGTCAAAGGATTTCTGAAAATCTAAGTACACTATATTTACTGCATCTTTTTGTCTACCCGACTTGTAATTTCCTCGAAAAATTGCAGTAGATTTCTCAGGCAGGACTTTCCTTTCAGGAATCCATGCTGGCTTTGGCATATCTTGTCATGTGTCTCAGGTACTCCATAATCTCATCCCTAACAATCGATTCCAACAACTTCCCAACCACTGATGCCAAGCTAACAGGGCTATACCTTCCTTTCTTCTGCCTCCCACCCTCCTTAAATTGCGGATAACGTTTGCAATTTACCAGTCATCCGGTACAATGCCGGAGTCTGTCGATTCTTGAAAGATCGTCGTTAATGCCACCACAATCTCCCCAGTTACTTCTTTCAGAACCCGAGGGTGCATTCCATCAGGTCCAGGAGATTTATCCACGCTCAGACCATTAAGATTCCTGAGCACCTTCGTAAGCGTAATTTTCACTGCACAAACTTCACTTCCCTGACACTCTTGAATGTCTGATATACTGCAGATGTCTTCCACTGTGAAGACTGATGCAAACAACTCATTCAGTTCCACTGCCATCTCTGCATCTCTCATTACAATATCTCCAGCGTCATTTTGTATTGGTCCTCTATCTAACCTTGACTCCTTTTTTACCCTTTATATACTTAAAAAAGATGTCAGTATCTTCTTTGTTATTATTCTTTGCTTCCTCTCATAATTCATCTTTTTTCTTCCAAATGACTTACCTAGATTTCTTCTGCAAGTTTTTAAAAGCTCTCCAATCCTCTATCTTCCCACTAGCTTTGGTTTCCTTGTATGCTCTCTCTTTTCCTTTTATTTTGGTTCTGACTTTATTTGTCAGCCACGGTAGTGTCCTTCTTCCTTTTGAAAATTTTTGGAAAAAAAGTCTGTCTTACACTTCCCTGATTTTTCGCAGAAACTCCAGCCATTGCTGCACTGTTGTCCTTCCTGCAAATGTCCCTTTCCAGTCAACTCCGGCCAGTTCCCCTCTCATGCCATTGTAATTTCCTTTATTCTACTGAAATACCGACACATTGGATTTTATTTTTCCCTCTCAAATTTCAATGTGAACTCGATCATATTGTGATCACTGTTCCCTAAGGGTTCGTTAACCTTAAGCTGTCTTATCACCTCCGGATCGTTGCACAACCCCCAATCCAGCACAGCCAATCTCCTAGTGGGTTCAACAACAGGCAATGCTAAAAAAACCATCCTTTCGACATTCAAGGAATTCTCTCTCTTCAGGTCCAGTACTGACCTGGATTTCCCAATCCACTTTCTTGTTAAAATCCCCAACGATTATCATGACATTACTTTTCTGACACGCCTTTTCTATCTCTTGCCAAATTTGTAATCCACATCCCGGCTGCTGTTAGTAGGCCTGTACACAACTGTCATTAGGGTCCTTTTACCCTTGCCATTTCTTAATTCAACCCATAGAGGCTCTACTCCTTCCGATCCGATGTCATCTCTTTGCAATGATTTAAGATTAAATCGTACAACGACAACGCGACAATTTGAGGAGTCCACAGCCGACAGGGCTGCGTGGCGCACCCTGACCAGAAAGGCTGCATTTGACTTTGAGGATGACCGAAATCAGCGCCTTGCAGCAGCAGGAGACCGACGCCACAAAGCTGTGTCTGCATCCGTTCAAACAACCGCCATTCCATGTCCAACCTGCAACTGCTTGTGTGCTTCCGCCTTCGGCCTCCGAAGCCACATGAATATCCATAGATGACTGCACAATGTCTTGTCTTCCTCGGACCCCGATAGCCAACCACCTATCTACCTTGTACACAGGGCCTTGCAGCATTATTTGTCTACTAACCTACCTTTCTGATATACCGTATATCAGCTCGCAATGGCAGCTATCCTTTAGACAAGTTTCAGAGTGGGTCAGAACATCATATTTGCCAACCTGTAGCTGAATTTCAAGATCGTCCATTTTATTTGTTATGCAGCGTGCATTCAAATCCAACACTTTCTGTCCAGTATTTACTGTATTATCTGCACCACGCCTCTATTACCCTGTAAATCATCCCACTGGCTGTGATTAAACCTCATCTCCTGCCTTTCCTTAGGGGTCTGTGTTGGCAACGTTTCTTAGAAGTCGAATATTGAAAGGACTAGATAGAGAGGTCGTGGAGGGCGATAGTATCTGGTTATCACAATGCCATAAATACAATTTACATATACAAACGATAGGCTTTCGCCACGGCTTGAGATTCTAAATTGGAGAATGGCGCTTTATTCACAAAAGCACAGTGACTGTACACTGATCCCAGCAATGGAATCCGCCACTACCATTAAATGACAGGAGGGACATAATAATCTGAAAGTCTCTAGTCGCAGCCGTGTAAATAAAACGTGATCTCAGTGGGTGTGTGGCGCATGTTCAGAATGCGAAGGAGACAGACAAACTGAGCCAAGTCACAGACTGATGAAGGGGAGGAATGACCCATTTTCATACAGAGAGGGAAGCAGAGAGTTTGATATTGTGCCTGATGCCGGAACTGAAGCCAGTTAGAAGATGAAGTCTTGTTCCTCCAAATTGTTTTGAACTCTGACAGTGTTTCTATCACAAGAAACCATGGAGACTAAAATTATCTGAGTTGAAATGTTGTCCTTCACCCACTGAAGTACTTTGTAAACTTTTAACAGTGTAGAAAAGTCAAAGGATTTGTGTATGGGAATCACAAACACAACATCACGTTCGTTCCGCTGTATCTGTCAGTTCACCAGCGCTTGAATGCCGCCGATCCTTGAATGTGGAGGTGGAGATGCTGGAGAAGACAGCGTCCCACTCGCTACAAGGAGAGCCCGATCACGTGTCCATGTCCGTGATCTGATTGGATACATCGCCATGACGTTGATAGCAGTGTGATGTCATTCACTGGCTCTCACTATGGAAGGGATTCAGTCGGCCATCGCAAATCCATCCTCCCGCCACCCCACTAGGAATAGGGTTCCCCTTGTCCTTACTACCACCCCACCAGCCTCCGGGTCCAAAATATAATTCTCCTTGAGTTCTGCCACCTCCAACGGGATCCCACCTCTAAGCACATCTTTCCCTTCCCCCTCTCTCTGCTTTCCACAGGGATCGCTCCCTACGCGACTCCCTTGTCCATTAGTCCCCCCACAACCCTCCCCACCGATCTCCCTCCTGGCACTTATCCTTGTAAGCGGAACAAGTGCTACACATGCCCTTACACTTCCTCCTTCACTACCATTCAGGGCCCCAGACAGTCCTTCCAGGTGAGGCGACATTTCACCTGTGAGTCGGCTGGGGTGATATATTACATCTGGTGCTCCCGATACGGCCTTTTATATATTGGTGAGACCCGACGCAGACTGGGAGACTGTTTCACTGAACACCTACCCTCTGTCCGCCAGAGAAAGCAGGATCTCCCAGTAGCCACACATTTTAATTCCACATCCCATTCCCATTCTGACATGTCTATCCACGGTCTCCTCTACTGTCAAGATGAAGCCACACTCAGGTTGGAGGAACAACACCTTATATTCCGTCTGGGTAGCCACCAACCTGATGGCATGAATATTGACTTCTCTAACTTCCGCTAATGCCCCACCTCCCCTCCCCGTACCCCATCCGTTATTTATTTATTTATTTATATACTCACATTCTTTTTCTCTCTCTCTTTTTTCTCCCTCTGTCCCTCTCACTATACCCCTTGTCATCCTCTGGGCTTCCCCCCACCCCCTTATCTTTCTCACTAGGCCTCCAGATCCATGATCCTCTCATATCCCTTTTGCCAATCACCTGTCCAGCTCTTGGCTCCATCCCTCCCCCTCCTGTCTTCTCCTGTCATTTCTGATCTCCCCTCCACCCCCCCCCGCCCACTTCCAAATCTCTTATTAGTGCTTCTTTCAGTTAGTCATGATGAAGGGTCTCGGCCCGAAACGTCGACTGTACCTCTTCCTAGAGATGCTGCCTGGCCTGCTGCGTTCACCAGCAACTTTTATGTGTGTTGCTTGAAATTGCAGCATCTGCAGAATTCTTCGTGTTTGCAGATACACCAACAGCTTCGCACTGGGAAGCGGCCGATCACCTGCTCCGTGTGTGCGAAGAGACTCATTCAGTTAACCCACCTTGTGATGCTCCGGTGAGTTCACAATAAATAGAGGCCACATTTCTGTCCGGAGTGAGCAAAGAGTTTGACTCAATCATCCCATCTGCTGCAGCACCAGCAACTTCACATCAGTTTCTGTTCCATATCTGTATTTTAAAATCTATCCCTGCCGTTCACCTCTCAGTCTCCCTGTGAAGACAGGTTGTAACCGGTCACCACTCGTGGGAGAAGAGATCTCCCTTGAATTTCATGGAATCATAGAAATCTACAGCACATTACAGACCCTTTGGCCCACAATGTTGTGCCGACTATGTAACTTACTCGAGAAACTGCCTAGAATTACCCTGCCGCATAGCCCTCTATTTTCCCGAACTCCGTGTACCTAGTCTCTTAAAAGACCCTATTGTATCTGCCTCTACCACCGTCACTGGCAGTGCATTCCACACACACACCACTCCTTGTGAAAAAAACTTAGCTCTGACATCTCCTCTGTGCCTATTTCCAAGCAGCTTAAACCTATCCCCCTCGTGTTAGCCCTTTCAGCCCTGGGAAAAAGCCTGCGGCTATCCACAGGATCAATGCCTCTCATCATCCTATACACCTGCATGAATTTCCTGCATGATTGTCTCCAGGCTGAATAACACGATGAGCTCGCTGTGGGTTTGATGTTCTTCAAGGCTCTGGACGAAGTTGGTTAAACTCCTTCCCCGCTCTTTCCAACGTTTTGTGTCATTTTCACTAATTTGAAAGGACTGTGCTTCAGACAGTTGGGTTGTTGCAATGCGCCTCTCAAGCCTGACAGCAGACTAGCGAATGAATCTTCGATAGAGCGGAGTCAGAAAGAGTTGGCAGTATGAGTCAGGGCTTTGGGGCTCCAGAGAATGATGGGGTCTAGAGTTTGCGAGGAGGAAGAGAAATCAGACCAGCAGGATATGGCTACAAATGAAAGATCAGAAACATTTGGAAATTGGTTGAATGAAAAAAAAAGGTGGTTGATTTTTGCAAATTACTGGTGGAAATCAACAGATCAGGCAGCAAATGTGAAGAGGAATAAATAGACTACGTTTAGGCCGAGCTCCTTCAGTATGCTTAGCCTGTGAACTCCGCTGCTTATTTGCTGCCTGAACTGCAGAGTTCCTCCAGCATTGTGTGTGTGTGCGTCTCTGTATTTCCAGCAACTGCAGAATCTCTTGCATTTGTAAGAGGATTGTACTTTGGCATTAGATAGACGGAATAGCTGTTGATAATGAGCAAATCGTTTATGGGATCTGCTTTCTATGTTAAAACAGCTACTGAGTACTCTACACAAAAATAAACAACTGAGATCTGGACATGGAACTGAAGCTTGCAGAAACTTTTAATGTCACTGTGATCGACCAGAAAGCTCTGCATAACAATTTTCGCCGTCGCCGAAGCACCGATCAGATGCGCATGCGTCAGGGTTGATGTTTATTCCCGAATATCGCGCATGCGCGCAGTACACTAAAGGCCTCGGAAAATCGGCTCCAGGTAAGAGACAGTTTACTGGTGGGGTTTTCAACACCGACTGAGGGACATTTACTGTGACTCCGGACACCGTGACCCGCGATTCCGGGACAGTCCTGTTCCCTTCCCTCTCTCTCAGCCCCACGATCCGTACACGGGTCCCGGGGAGCTTCCGGCTGATGAGGGAATGGGAACCGATGGATCTCTCAGACAGAGCTGAGCTCCAGCTGTCTAAATGCAAGGATTGGGAACTCGGAGAAACGGAACAAATCTTTTAAATCACCTTTGTTCTACCTCCTATCACAAACGAGAGAAAATCTGTAGATGTTGAAAATCCAAGCAACACACACGAATTGCTGGAGGAATTCAGCATTAGTACTGTTCCTTAGATGCTGCCTGGCCTGCTGAGTTCCTCCAGCATTTTGTGTGTGTTGCTCCTTCTACCTGCTCTTGTTCTGGACTTTTCTACTCGTGAGAACACGTTTTGACCCATTCTGTATGGGTACATGATTATATCAAACACCTTTGTCCTGGGCAACAAGTAGCTTTCACATCACAAATGTGCCGGACCGACTACTGCCCTTCCCGTCATATTCATTGGCATTGCCATCAATAAGCTCAGCGCCGTCAGTCACCTGGGGGGAGGGTTCAGGGGAAATATTTATGTACAAAACAGAAACTGTGTGTATTGTGGCGATGCAAAAGTTGCTGGAAAATTTGCAAGTGGGAGGAAGTGGAGTGATATTTGGAAATCTGACTTTTGAAAGTGTCATTTAGCAAGCAAATCAGATATGGATGGTGTGCAAAATCTTGAGTGAGAAAATTCTTCCTAACCCTCTACAGGCCTGCTACGTAGGTTGTGTGAGAATGCACATGAACTTGATCAAACCCAGAGGATATCAAAGTTCATATTGACAGTGATTTACTAACTGTTAAAATGAATACCTCTCTATTTAAAGTTCAGTGTGCACATATTGTTGTCACTGGGTAAAAATTGCACATCCCAAGATTTTTTGGCACACCGCTCACTACAAATTAGATGGGACATTGGTGGGAAGGTGGGGAGACTTCCAGTGTCCATGACACCCTCACCTACAAGATGTGCATCCAGCTGCAGCTTGTAACCCTGCACGTTAGGGAGTTTGAGCTGGAAATGGATGAATTCCAGATCATTTGGGAGTTGGAGGGGATGATAGATATGACATGAAGAGAGGTGAGTTACACCCAAGGTGCAGGACACAGGAAACTGGGTGAGAGTCAGGAAGGGGAATGAGGTTAAACAGCCATCGCAGAGTTCTCTTGTTGCTATCCCACATAACAACAGGTGGACCACTTTAGAAACTGTTAGGGGGGATTACCTAGCAGAGGAAAGTCAAAGGGCTGATAGGGGATTGGTTAGTTAGGGAATTAAAACTAGCAGAGGTCTAATATCCCAGTGGTGAGGCTTGCTAGCTAGTGCGAGTGTGTGACAGGGAGTGGTGGTTAAATTAAAGTTGCAGGTGGGGTTGGAGCCAGAATGTCAAAACAGATGGTGGAGAGGGTGAATTGAAATGACTTATATCCTTAATATACAGGAGGAGTAGAAATCTTTACATTAATTCTCCATCTAAATGTGCAATGTGTAATTTCTAGTAATCTATAATAAATAGTACAGTCATTATAACAGAAATACAATTGCATCAGTATGAATTAATCAGTCTGATGGCCTGGTGGAAGTAGCTGTCCAGGAGCCTGTTGGGCCTGGCTTTTATGCTGTGGTACCATTTCCTGGAGAGTAGCAACTGGAACAGTTTGTGGTTGGGGTGACTCGGATCCCCAATGATCCTTCGGGCCTTTCTACGCACCTGTCTTTGTAAATGCCCTAAATAGTGGAAAGTTCGCATCTACAGATGCTCTGGGCTGTCTGCACCACTCTCTGCAGAGCCCTGCGATTGAGGGAAATACAGATCCCATACCAGGCAGTGATGCAGCCAGTCAGGATGCTCTCAATTGTGTCCCTGTAGAAAATTCTTAGGATTTGGGACCCCATCCCAAACTTCTTCAAGCTTCTGAGGTGGAAGAGGTACACAGCCACATACCACACAGCCGGTGTGCACAGACCAGATGAGATCCTCGGTGATGTTCATGCCGAGGAACTTAAAGCTGTTTACTCTCTCAACTCCAGATCGATTGATGTCTCCAATCCTTCTGTAGTCCACAACCAGTTCCTTTTTTTTTGTGACATTGAGGGAGAGGTTGCTTTCTTGACACCCAGACAGATGTTGTTCAGACAAAGTCAGCAATCAGAAGGTTGAGCATGGTGCGATGAATGTGCAGAGCTGTGTATATCACAATGCAAGAAGCATCGTAGGAAATCCAGATGAGCTCAGGACATGGAATCATGATATTGTAGCCATTACTGGGACTTGGTTGCATCCAACAGTCTGAGGGATTTAGAGGAACAAATTTGTAGAGAGATTGCAGACTATGCCAAGAAACATATGTTGATATAGTAAGTGATTTTAACTTTCCAAATATTGACTGGGTTGGCCATACTGGAAAAGGACTATCTGGGGTAGAGTTTGTCAAATGTGTCCTTCATCAACATGTAGAATTCCCAATGTAGAAGTGTGCAAAAAGCTATTAGGAAATGATCCACGGCTAGTGACAAAAATTAGTGTATGGGAACACTTTGTATCTGGTGATCTTAATGCCATGAGATTCCAAGTCAATATGGAAAAAGAGAGGTCTGGACCACAGGTTGAGATTCTTGGGAGTCCTCGTACAGGATACCCTTAAAATTAACCTGCAGGTTGAGTCAGTAGTGAAGAAGGCGAATGCAATGTTGGCATTCATTTCTGGAGGAATAGAGTATAGGAGCAGGGATGTGATGTTGAGGCTCTATAAGGCGCTGGTGAGACCTCACTTGGAGTATTGTGGGCAGTTTTGGTCTCCTTATTTAAGAAGGGATGTGCTGACATTGGAGAGGGTACAGAGAAGATTCACTAGAATGATTCCGGGAATGAGAGGGTTAACATATGAGGAACGTTTGTCTGCTCTTGGACTGTATTCCTTGGAGTTTAGAAGAATGAGGGGAGGCCTCATAGAAACATTTCGAATGTTAAAAGGCATGGACAGAGTGGATGTGGCAAAGTTGTTTCCCATGATGGGGGAGTCTAGTACGAGAGGGCATGACTTAAGGATTGAAGGGCGCCCTTTCAGAACAGAAATGCGAAGAAATTTTTTTAGTCAGAGGGTGGTGAATCTATGGAATTTGTTGCCACGGGCAGCAGTGGAGGCCAAGTCATTGGGTGTATTTAAGGCAGAGATTGATAGGTATCTGAGTAGCCAGGGCATCAAAGGTTATGGTGAGAAGGCGGGGGAGTGGGACTAAATAGGAGAATAGATCAGCTCATGATAAAATGGCGGAGCAGACTCGATGGGCCGAATGGCCGACTTCTGCTCCTTTGTCTTATGGTCTTATGGTCTAAATTGGGGAAAGGTCAATTTTGATGGCATCAGAAAGGGTCTGACAAGTGTGTTTTGGGACAGGCTGTTTTCTGTCAAAGGTGTACTTGGTAAGTGGGAGGCCTTCAGAAGTGGAATATTGAATGTGTAGAGTTTATATGAGCATGCCAAATTAAAAGTTGAAAGGTAACTGGTGCAGGGATCCTCGGTTTTCAAGAGATATTGAGGCCCTGGAGATCTTGTTTCTCTAAATTCCTCAGACTGTTGGGTGCTACCAAGACTCATTACTGACTACAAATCATAAATCAATGCCCTGAGCATATCTGATTTTTTTTTTTAGTTCTCTTCTGTTGGTTTTAAAAACTTTCCAATAGTTTTTGTTGTATTATTTGCCCTCTCTTTGGCTTTTATATTGGCGTTGGCTTTGGCTTCTCATTTCAGCCACGGTTGTGTCCTCCTGCCTTTCCAATGCTTCCACTTCTTTGGGATGTATCTACCATGCGCCTCCCGAGTTGCTCCCAGAAACTCCAGCCATTGCTGCTCCATCGTTATTCCTACCAGTTTCCCCTTCCAATCAAGTTTGGCCAGCTTCTCTGTCATAGAAACATGGAGAAATTCTGTGCAGAAACAGGCCATTTGTCCCCTCTAGACAATGATGATAACATTTAAGCTGTCTAATGCAACCACCTGCACCGGGACCATCGCCCTCCATACCCCTACCATCAAGGTACCTATCCCAGCTTCTCTTAAATGATGAAATTGATCTGGCATGAACCACTTGTGCTGGCATCTCATTCCACACTGTCACAACCATTTCAGTGAAGAGTTTTCCCACATATTCCCCTTAAATTTTCACCTTCACCACTTACCCATGACCTCTGGTTATAGTCCCACCCAACCTCAGTGGAAAAAGCCTGCTTGCATTTACCCTCGTAATTGTGTATACTTTGAACAAATCCTCAAAGCAATGTATAATTTCCTTGTTTATGTTCAGAGCCTTTTTTACGTGTATAAGATGATGAGGAGCATTGATCGTGTGGATAGCCAGAGACTTTTTCCCAGGGCTGAAATGGCTAACACGAGGGGGCACAGTTTTAAGGTGCTTGAAAATGTGTATCAAGGGGATGTCAGAGGTAAGTTTTTCTCACAGAGAGTGGTGGGTAAGTGGAATGCACTGCCAGCAATGGTGGTAGAGGCGGATACAATAGGATCTTTTAAGAGACTCTTCGATAGGTACATGGAGCTCAGAAAAACAGAGGGCTATGCGTTAGGGAAATTCTAGGCAGTTTCTAGAGTAGGTTACATGGTCGGCACAACTTTGTGGCCTGAAGGCTCTGCAATATGTTGTAGATTTCTATGTTCTATGTTAAACAGCGAAACAACATTGGCTGTTCTCCAATCCTCTGGTACCTCCCCCTGTCACCAAGGATGATTTAATTATCTCTGCTAGGGGCCCCGACAATTTCTGCACTTACCTCCCGTAGGGTCCGAGGGAGCACCTTGTCATGCCCTGGAGATTTATCCACCCTAATCTGCCTCAGGATAGTGAACATCCCCTCTTCTTTAATCTGTACAGGGTCCATGATGTTAATGCCGCTTTCCCACACTTCGATAGACTCTGTGCCCATCTCCTGAGTAAATAGAGATGATCTTCCCCATCTGCTTTGGTTCCAAACATGGATTACCATTCTGGTCTTCCAGAGGACCAACTTTGTCCCTTGCAATACTTTTGTTCTTAATCTATCTCTAGAATCCCTTAGGATTATCCTATGTCTTCTTTGAGAGGGCAACCTCATGCCTTCTTTTAGACATCCTGATTTATTTCTTATGTGTTCTCTTGCTTTTCTTATACTCCATAAGAACCTGCCTGCCTATCCCTGTTATGCAACTCCATTTTGTGCTTCACCAGGGTCTCAATATCTCTTGAAAACCAAGAGATACAGTTTCTATCTTTACCTTTTATTCTGACAAGCACATACCCGCTTTGCACTTTCAAAATTTCGCTTTGAAGGCCTCCCATTGACCAAGCACACCTTTGCTATAAAGCAGCCTGTCCCAGTCCACAGTTGCCAGATCCCAGTGTCATAATTCCAGGTGTTGATCCATGCCCTGAACACATCCGCCTTTCCTACACTGCTCCTTGTATTGAAATATACAGGGCTCGGCATATTCACTGCACCATGCTCAACTTTTTCATTCCTGACTTTGTCTGAGGACTGAACAACATCTGTCTCCACAACCCCTCCACTATCTGTTCTGTTATTCAGGCTCCCATTCCCCCTGCAACTTTAGTGTAAACATCCCCCTACCGCCACCTCCCACCATGCAGCTCTATCACCCCTTTGGCTTTCATCTCCCCGATCAATAAAAAGGAGGTGCATACCAGGTACAGGAAAATAGGAACAAATGGGGAACTTATGAAGTTCGAGCCTCAGCTGTGGCAGCGTGTTTGTGTCCTTGAGCAAGGCACTTAACCACACATTGCTCTAGTGTCTGTGCAAGGAGTGGCGCCCCACACAGACTTCCAACCTGTGCCTTGTAAGGCATGAAAATGCCCAATGCAGGCCTCTCATGGTCTGAGTCGACGTTCCTTCCTTCCTTCCTATGAAGTACAGGAAATTCAAGTGAACACTTATGAAAGAAATAAAAGAAGGCATGAGGTTGCCCCAGCAGACAAGGTGAAGGAGACTCCTCAGGGATTCTGCAGACATGTTAAGAGCAAACAGGTTGCAAGGGAAAATATTAATCCTCTGGAACATCAGAATGATAATCTATATGAAGAGACAAAATAGATGGAGGAGATTGTTTTTTCGCATCTGTATTTACTCAGGAGATGGACACAGAGTCTATAGAAGTGAGGCAAAGCAGCATCAACTTCATGGACCCTGTACAGATTACAGAGGTGAAGGTGTTTGCTGTCTTAAGGCACATTACCGTGGATAAATCCCCGGGGCCTGACAAGTTGTTCCCTAGGACCCTGTGGAAGACAGGTGCCGAAGTTGTCGGGGCCCAAGCACCGATACTTAAATCATCCTCAGTGACAGGTGAGGTACTGGAGGATTGGAGGACAGCCAATGTTGTTCTGCTGTTCAAGAAAGGCTCTAAAAATAAACTAGGAAATTGTACGTTGGTGAGCTTCACATCAGTAGGGGGAAAGTTATTGGAACGTATGTGCAGGAACTGGATATATAAGTATTTGGATAGATGAGGACTGATTAAGGATAGGCAGCATGGCTTTGTGCATGGTAGGTCATGTCTAACCAATCTTATAGAGTCTCTCGAGGAAATTATCAGGAAAGTGGATGAAGGCAAGGCAGTGGATGTTGTCCACATGGACTTTAGCAAGGCACTTGACAGAGTCTCATATGGGAGGTTGGTCAAGAAGGTTCAGTCATTCAGCATTCAAGATGAGATAGTAAATTGAATGAGACATTGTCTTTGGGAGAAGCCAGACTGTGGTAGCAGATTGTTGCCTCTCTGACTAGAAGCCTGTGACTAGTGGTGTGCCACAGGGATCAGTGCTGGATCTGTTGTTGTTTGTCATCTATATCAGTAATCTGGATGATAGTGTGGTTAACTTTTCAGCAAATTTGTGGATGGCACCAAGATTGGTGGTGTAGTGGACAGCGAGGAAGACTATCATGGCTTGTAGTGCAATCTAGACCTGCTGGAAAAATGGGTTGTGAAACCAAAAAAATGGAATTTAATGCAGACAAGTGTGGGGTGTTGCTTTTTGATAGGACATAGGCCGTACACGGTGACTGGTAGGGCACTGAGGAGTGTTGTAGAAGAAGGGGATCTGGGAATACAGGTCTATATTTCACTGAAAGTGGTATCACAGTTAGATAGGGACAGAAGTTAGAAGATGATTTTTCTCTCCAACTTGTGTTGACCCTCACTGTAACAGTGTGATGTCAGATCACTCCTTGGTGACTAAAGTGATCTGGTGTGAAATGTTGTCCTTCACCCACTGATGGATTTTGCAAATGTTTTTACAGGTTAAAAACGACGAGGAATCTATCTACAGGAATCTCGAACACAACACGCCAGTTTTTCTGTCTCTGTCCAGATATTTAAGAACTGGAGTAAGAGATTCACTCGATCATCCTTCCTGCTCAGACTGTGGGGAGGGATTCACTTGATCATCTGACCGACTGGCACACCCGTCATTTTACACAGGGGAGAGGCCATTCACCTGCTCAGACAGTGGGAATGGATTCACTCGGTCATCTCAACTGAAGGTACATCAGCAAGTTCACACTGGGACAAGGCCATTCACCTGTTCTGTGTGTGTGAGAAGGGATTCAGTCGGTCCTCCCACCTGTGGACACACCAGTCAGTTCACACTGGGCAGAGGCTGGTCATCTGCTGAATTTGTGGGGAAGGATTCACTCGGTCATCTGACCTGATGGCTCACCAGCGAGTTCGCACCACGGAGAGGCCATTCACCTGCTCAGACTGTGGGAAGGGATTCACTCGGTCATCCAAACTACTGGTACACAAGTCAGTTCACACAGGGGAGTGGCCATTCACCTGCTTAGAATGCGGGAAGGGATTCACTTGCTCATCTCAACTGAAGGTACATCAGCGAATTCACACTGGAGAGAGGCCATTCACCTGCTCAAACTGTGGGAAGGGATTCACTCGATCATCCCAGCTACAGAGACACCAGCGAGTTCACACTGGGGAGAAGCCGTTCACCTGCTCAGACTGTGGGAAGGGATTCACGTGCTCATATAAACTGAAGGGACATCAGAGAGTTCACACTGGAGAGAGGCCATTCACCTGCTCTGACTGTAGGAGGGGATTCACTGAATCATCCAGCCTACAGAAACACCAGTCAGTTCACACTGGGGAGAAGCCATTCACCTGCTCAGTCTGTGGGAAGGGATTCACTTGCTCATCTAAACTGAAGGTACATCAGCGAGTTCACACTGGAGAGAGGCCATTCACCTGCTCAGACTGTGGGAAGGGATTCACTCGGTCATCCCACCTACAGAGACACCAGTCAGTTCACACTGGGGAGAAGCCGTTCACCTGCTCAGACTGTGGGAAGGGATTCACTTGCTCATCTAAACTGAAGGTACATCAGCGAGTTCACACTTGGGAGAGGCCATTCACCTGCTCAGACTGTGGGAAGGGATTCACTTGCTCATATAAACTGAAGGTACATCAGGGAGTTCACACAGGAGAGAAGCCGTTCACCTGCTCAGAATGTGGGAAGAGTTTCACTCCGTCATCCAATCTGAAAGTACATCAGCAAGTTCACACTGGAGGGAGGCCGTTCACCTGCTCAGACTGTGGGAAGGGATTCACTGAGTCATCCAGCCTACAGAGACACCAGGCACTTCACACTGGGGAGAGGCCATTCACCTGCTCAGACTGTAGGAAGGGATTCACTTCGTCATCTCAGCTACTGAGACACCAGCGAATTCACACTGGAGAGAGGCCATTCACCTGCTCAGTCTGTGGGAAGAGATTCTCTCGGTCATCTCACCTACAGAGACACCAGTCAGTTCACACTGGGGAGAAGCCGTTCACTTGCTCAGTCTGTGGGAAGAGATTCTCTCGGTCATCCAGCCTACAGAGACACCAGCGAGTTCACACTGGGTCGAGGGCGTTCACCTGCTCAGACATTGGGAAGAGATTCTCTCAGCCATCTCCACCAAATGTGCATCATTGAGTTCACACTGGGGAGAGGCCATACACTGCTGTGAATGTTCGAAGGGATTCGCTCAGTAAACTAAACTTGTGACACACTACAGGGTTCACACTGGGGAGAAAGTTTCAGTAAGCTGCATACCGGATATTTGTCCATCACCATTGCTGAATGCAATTTCGAGAGTGACTGTTGGTGCTGATCTCTGCAATTACTGCTGCTGGTCACCACACCCAGTTCTGCACCATCAGCACCCAGGGCATGCCCTTTTCTCACTGTTGCCATCAGGTGGGAGATACAGAAGCCTGAAGGCACACACTCAGCGATTCAGGAACAGCTTCTTCCCCTCTGCCATCCAATTCCTTAATGGACTTTGAAAACTTTGGACACTTTTTTAATATGCAGCATGTGTGTTTTTACACATTTTAATAATATATTCATTATGCATAATTGATTTACTTGTTTATTTACTATGTTTTAATTTATGTATTATTATTATTATCTATGTCAAAATATGTATTGCATTGAACTGCTGCTGCTATATCAACAAATTTCACTTAAAATGATGGTGATAATAAACCTGAAACCTGAAACCCTGGTCACTGGGCATGGGAGGAGTTTCTTCTGCTACACATTCACCTTTAATGGGACTGGAGATTAATATTCTGGATCTGGGACAAATAAATCAGTTTATTTTAAACTCTGTCTCCGGTACTTAGTGAATTTATAACACACCCTGTGTACAGTAAAGAGTCAACTCAGGCCGGCTGGACCCTGCCAGTGATTCTGTTCCACGACAGTCCTTTTCAATCCTCCCCTGTTGTTCATCTCTCGCTCTCCCTGTGGTGATGGGTTCCAAACAGTCACCACTCTGTGGGTGAAGAGGTTCCCCTTGAATTTTCTGCAGACTGAAGAAGTCAAGTTGAGGCAGTTCTATCTGACCTGCTTTTCATTCCTCAAATCTCTGGGCTGAGGAAGAATGACATTGGTAGTTAACCTCCTTATTCATGGCTCATTTCCACATTATCGGTCATTTTCCCTGCTTCTGATGTGTTAACGTAAAATAACGTACAGCACAATACAGGCCTTTCAGCCCACAAAGTTGTGCCGAGCATGCCCCTACCTTAGAAATTACTAGGGTTACCCATAACTGTTTCTAAGCTCCATGTACCAATCCAAAAGTCTCTTTAAATACCCTATAGTGTCCGCCTCCCCCACTGTTGCTGGCAGCCCATTTCACGCACTCACTACTCTCTGCGTACAAATCTTACCCCTGACATCTCCTCTGTACCGACTCCCAAGCCCTGTGCCCTCTTGTGGCAGCCATTTCAGGCTGGGGAAAAGCCCATGACTATCCACACAATCAATGGTTCTCATCATCTTATACACCTCTATCAGGTCACCTCTAAGGAGAAAAGGCCGAGTTCAGTCAACCTGTTTTCATAAGGCATGCTCCCCAATCCAGGCAACATCCCTGTAAATCTCCTCTGCACTTTATTTTGTTTGCACATCCTTCCTGTAGTGAGGCGACCAGAACTGAGCACAGTACTCCAAGTAGGTTTTGACCAAGGTCCAATATAGCTGCAACCATTACCTCTCGGCTCTGAAATTCAATTCCACGATTGATGAAGGCCAATACACCGTATGCCTTCTTAACCACAGAGTCCACCTGTGCAGCTGCTTTGAGCATCCTATTGACTTGGACCCCAAGATCCCTCTGATCCTCCACAATGCCAGGAGTCTTACCATTGATACTACATTCTGTCATCATATTTGACCTACCAAAATGAACCATTTCACACTTGCCTGGGTTGAACTCCATATGCCATTTCTCAGCCCAGTTTTGCATCCTATCAATGTCCCACTGTAACCTCTGACAGGCCTCCACACTCTCCACAACACCCCCAACGTCTGTGTCATCAGCAAACTTACTAACCCATCCCTTCAATTCCTCATTCAGGTTTCTTCTAAAAATCACAAAGATTAAGGGTCCGAACAGATAACTGAGGCACTCCACTGGTCACCGACCTCCTGGTTGTGCCCAGCTGGGGATCAGCATTTCTGGATTTGGTGTTGTGCAATGAACCGAATGAGATCACTTGAGGTAAAAGAACCCTGAGGGGAAAGCGATCATAATATAATTGAATTCATCCTGAAATTTGAGAGGGGTAAGCTAAAGTGAGATGTATCAGTACAACTGTGGAATAAGGACAATTACAGAGGCATGAGAGAGGAATTGGCCAAATTTGATAGGGAGAAAAACACTGGCAGGGATGACGACTAAGCATCAATGGCTGTAATTACGGGAGAAATTCTGAAGACACAGGATATAAACGTTTCAAAAAGGAAGAACTATTCTAAAGACAACATACAACCACGGCTGATGAGAAGGCAAAGCCAACATAAAAGCCAAAGAAAGGGCAGATAACAGAGCAAAAATTGGTGGGAAGTTAGATGATTGGGAAGATTTTCTGAACCAACAAGTGGCAACTAAAAAATTAATTAAGAAAGAAAAGATGGAATATGAAGCTAGCTAATTACATCAAAAATGATACCAAATGTTTCTTCAGATACATAAAGTGTAAAAGAGAGGCAAGAGTGGATATTGGACCAGAGGGAAATGATGCCTGGGGAGGGTGGGGTGGGTAGTAATAGGGGACAAGGAGATGGCAGGTGCACTGAATAAGTATTTCATATCAGTCTTCATTGTGGAAGCAACCAACGGGAAGGTGGAAGTCCAGATGTCCATGGTCAGAAGTGTGTGAAGTTGCCATTACTCGAGAGAAGGTTCCTGGGAAACAGAAAGGTCTGAAGGTAAATAGATACCTGGACCAGATGGTGTACATCCCAGATTTCTGCAAGAGGTGGCCGAACAGATTGTAGAGATATTAGTAATGATGTTTCAAGAATCAATGAAGTCTGATATGGTTGCAGAAGACTCCAAATTTGGAAATGTCACTCTGCTAGTCAAGAAGGGAGAGAAATAGAAGAACGGAAGTTTTAGGACGGTTAGTCCGACCTCATTGGTTGGATAGATATTAGTGTCGGTTGTTGGGGATGTGTTTTCAGGGCACTTCGAGGTACATGATAAAATAGTCCTTCAGCATGTTTGCCTCAAGGGAAAATCTTGCCTGAAAAGTGTGTTGAAATTCTTTGAATTTATTGAAGTGGTAATAAGCAAGATAGACAAAGGAGAATCGGTTGATGATGTGCACCTGGACTTTCAGAGGGTGTTTGACAAGGTGCCACACATGACGCTGGTTAACAAGTTATGAGCTGATGATATAACGTGTTGCATACCTCATGGGTATCTTGTGACTGTCTTATGACCATGATGATACAATGATACAAAGATTGGAGGTGTAGTGGACAGTGAGGAAGGTTTTCAGAGCCTGCAGAGGGACTTGGACCAGATGGAAAAATGGGCTGAAAAATGGCAGATGGAGTTTAATACTGACAAGTGTGAGGTATTGCACGTTGGAAGGACAAACCAAGGTAGACCATACAGGGTTAATGGTAAGGCACTGAGGAGTGCAGTGGAACAGAGGGATCTGGGAATACAGATATAAAATTCCCTAAAATGTTGTCACAGGTAGATAGGGTCGTAAAGAGAGCTTTTGGTACATTGGCCTTTATTAATCAAAGTATTGAGTATAAGAGCTGGAATGTTTTGATGAGGTTGTATAAGGCATTGGTGAGGCCAAATCTGGAGTATTGTGTTCAGTTTTGGTCACCAAATTACAGGAAGGATATAAATAAGGTTGAAAGAGTGCAGAGAAGGTTTACAAGGATGTTGCCGAGACTTGAGAAACTCAGTTACAGAGAAAGGTTGAATAGGTTAGGACTTTATTCCCTGGAGCATAGAATAATGAGGGGAGATTTGATAGTGGTATATAAAATTATGATGGGCATAGATAGAGTGAATGCAAGCAGGCTTTTTCCACTGAGGCAAGGGGAGAAAAAACCAGAGGACGTGGGTTAAGGGTGAAGGGGGAAAAGTTTAAAGGGAACATTGGGGGGGGCTTCTTCACACGGAGAGTGGTGGGAGTATGGAATGAACTGCCAGATGAGATGGTAAATGCGGGTTCTTTTTTAACATTTAAGAATAAATTGGACAGATACATGGATGGGAGTTGTATGGACGGATATGGTCCGTGTGCAGGTCAGTGGGACTAGGCAGAAAATGTTTCGGCACAGCCAAGAAGGGCCAAAAGGCCTGTTTCTGTGCTGTAGTTTCTATGGTCTCTATGGTTTCTATGATGTAATTAAGTATGTGATGAGCATGATGTAATCGTCTTGTGGAGGTCACATGATGTAATTTTCCCACCGATGTGAGGTCACGTGATGATATGTTCTCACCAGGTATATAAAGGGAGACCTCTGGTGTGATGTGGTTAGTTTTTCCAGTTGAGTTTTAAGTTTAGTTTTGTTATTTAATTCGTCAGATACTCCGTTATGCTGCATATTCGTTTAGTTTCCCTCTAAAGTGGAGGTCTACTTTCTATTGTGAGTAGTATTGGAGAGTGAAGACCTTACTAAAGTACAGCAACTCGCAGAGTCAAGTAAAGCTGATGTTGTTCGGCTGTATTGGAGAGGATCGACCTTTATTGAATCTTCGTTCAAGAAATAGTGACCTGCATCTGACATATCCTCTGCTAAAGCAGGAAGGATTGTGCAGTATCTATTCTCCAGAGGAAAAGGTCAGTTCCTTTAAACCATTTTATTTCCATTGTCGTGAATCCTGCGGACAAGGCAGGTTCCGGCTGGAATCAGCAGTAATGTCACGACCTCGAGGAATTCATTACTTTAGGAAAGTCTCTCCTAATTGGCTGTATAAATCTCCTGGACTTTCGAATTTACCATTCTAAGAACTGGGTTCGAATTTACCACTTTAAGAACTGTTTTCACATTTACCCTTTTAAGAACTGTTTCAGAGTTGCCGTAGATTAGTTAACTTCCGGTTAAGTTAGTCGTTTAAATACATTTTGCTACTTTTGAGCAGAGTTTAGTAAATGTTTACAACAGGAATTCTGCAGATGCTGGAAATTCAAGCAACATACATCAAAGTTGCTGGTGAACGCAGCAGGCCAAGCAGCATCTATAGGAAGAGGTGCAGTCGACGTTTCAGGCTGAGACCCTTCGTCAGGACTAACTGAAGGAAGAGTTTAGTAAATGTTTGTTTGTTTTTATAAACCCTGACTCAATTCTATATTCATTGTTACCGGTCACTTGACATGGGAAAGATATTGCATGGATAAAACAGTGGCTGATTGGCAGATGCAGAGGATAGTAATAAAGGGGATGTTTTCTGGTTGGCTGCCGGTGACTAGCAATGTTCCACAGGACTTGGATGACAGAATTAATAGCTGTATTGCAAAGTTTGCCGATCGTATCAAGAGAGCTGAAGGGTCAGGTAGTTTTGAGGAAGCAGAGAGGCTATAAAAGGACTTTGGCGATTAGAGGAAAGGGTGTAAATGAAGCAGATGGAATACCGTGTCGGGAAGTGTATAGCCATGCACATTGGGAAAAGAAATACTGAATACACTATTTTCCAAATAGTCTAAACTTGGGAGCACTTGTGCAGGATTCCTTAAAGGATAATTTGTAGGTTGAGTCGGCGGTGAGGAAGACACCGAGTCCTGGCCCAGACCCTGAGTCCCAGCCTAGCCCAGGGCCTGAGTCCTTGTGTTGTCATGGTCCGGTCCGTGAAGTCTGCATTCCGGTTCAGGTCCATGGACTCAGGTCTTCCAGCTGTCCCTCGTTTGGTTGAGTTAATCATAGGCACCTGATTCCCATCTTTAAGCTTGGAATATAAGTAGCCTTGGGGTTGAGTGTGGTCTGCTGGTTTGTCTCGTCAGTCCCCCTTGGAGCAACCTGCTGATGGAAGGCTAGTGAAACCATTCATGATCTCTAGGCCTGGTTGGAGGACCAACGCTTCATGGAGCCTTGTTGCCACTCGTTGGAGCAGTCATTGTGGTATGGAGTTGGCCGTTTCTGTAGCCAGCCAAGGTTGCTGGGTGCCACGAGACTCAGAGCCACCCTGGATTGAGCTCCTTTCCTGTCCTTGCCTCTGTTGGGTAAGCCAGGCCGTAATTGCCGTTACCCTGCGGTTGGTTCTGTCCCTTCCTGTCCTTGCCTCCGTGGGGTGAAGTTCCGCGTCCTGCCCAGGAGTTCCACGTCCTGCCCAGGAGAAGGTCCAAGAATCCAAGCCTCGAAGATCACAACCCAAGCTCCAAGAACACAAGCCTTGAAGATCCCAAGCCAAGCCCCAAGAACCCAAGCCTCGAAGATCCCAAGCCAAGCTCCAAGAACACAAGCCTCGAAGAACTAAGACCACAGCCTGCAGCCAAGCACAAGACCCCAACCTGCAGCCATGCTCAGGACCCAGGACCCAGGACCCCAGCCTGTAGCCAACCACAGGACCCAGGACCCCAGCCTGCGGCCAAGCTCAAGGCGCAGGACCCCAGCCTGCGGCCAAGCTCAAGGCGCAGGACCCCAGCCTGCGGCCAAGCTCAAGGCGCAGGACCCCAGGCTGCGGCCAAGCTCAAGGCGCAGGACCCCAGCCTGCGGCCAAGCTCAAGGCGCAGGACCCCAGCCTGCGGCCAAGCTCAAGGCGCAGGACCCCAGCCTGCGGCCAAGCTCAAGGCCCAGGACCCCAGCCTGCGGCCAAGCTCAAGGCGCAGGACCCCAGCCTGCGGCCAAGCTCAAGGCCCAGGACCCCAGCCTGCGGCCAAGCTCAAGGCGCAGGACCCCAGCCTGCGGCCAAGCTCAAGGCGCAGGACCCCAGCCTGCGGCCAAGCTCAAGGCGCAGGACCCCAGCCTGCGGCCAAGCTCAAGGCCCAGGACCCCAGCCTGCGGCCAAGCTCAGGACACAAGACCGCAGCCTGCAGCCAAGCTCAAGACGCAAGACCCCAGCCTGCAGCCAAGCTCAGGACCCATGGCCCCAGCCTGCAGCCACGCTGAAGGCCCAGGACCCCAGCCTGCAGCCAAGCTCAAGGCGCAGGACCCCAGCCTGCGGCCAAGCTCAAGGCCCAGGACCCCAGCCTGCAGCCAATCTCAAGGCCCAGGACCCCAGCCTGCATCCAAGCTCAAGGCGCAGGACCCCAGCCTGTCTCCAGGCTCAGGCCTCTAGACCCCAGCCTCATCCTGCTCTGAAGCCATGTCATGTCCTTGCCTGGTTCTGGAGTCCGAGCCCGAGGCAAGACCCAGGTTCTGGGTCTTTGTCCAGTCTCGGGCTCGGAATCGAAGCCTTGTCTCCTAGTCCATGGTTTCTAGTCCTGGTCCCGCTTTCCGTAGCCCAAGTCTGCATTCTTGTCCCTTCTTCTTGCCTGTATCCTGTCACGTCCCTACTCTAATTGAGTCCTGTTCCTTGTACTTCAGTGTCTATGTCTTCCAGTTAGGTCCGTTCCCAATGCCCCCGTTGTGACATGTCCATTACGCTTATTCCTGCTTCCGTTTTGCTCTTCCTGTAATGAGTAATAAAGTCAATTTAGTTAACCCTACTACAAAACGTGTTTGTGACCTGCATTTGGGTCCGCCCCAGCTCCTCCATTATGACAGAAGGCAGGCAAGTCTCCCGGACAGATGATGTACACCCAAGGGTTTAGAAACTGTTAACTGTTTGTGCAGTTTGTGCAGACATTCGGGTCATAGAGCAGTACAGCACAGAATAATGCCATACGGAGAATCTAGTCTGTGCCAACCCATCAATCTGCGAATTCCAGCAACCTCCACCATGACCATATCCCCCATACCCCTCTCATCCATGAACCCATCCAAACTTCTCTTAAATGTTGAAATCCAACCGGTCACTTGCTCTTGCAGCCCATTCCACAATATCACCACCTCTGATTGAAGAAGCTCCCCCTCATTTTTCTCTTAAAGAATCAGCCATGATCTTTTAAGAACCACTAGATTTGAGAATGGTTATGGCGGACTAAAAAGTTGCAAATGCCACTCCATTCTTTAAGAGGGGAGGGAGGCATAAGAAATGATATTATAGGACAGTTAGTCTGACCTCAGTAGTTGGGAAGATGTTAGAGTCCATTAACGATGAGGTTTCAGGGTACTTGGAGCGTATGATAAAGTACAGCCAAAGTCGTCATGGTTTTCCTCGGGAGAAATATTCCCAGATAAATCTGTTGGAATTCTTTGGTGAAATAAGAACGGCGGTGAATGTTGTTTGTTTGGATTTTCAGATGGTCTTTAACAAACAAGGTGCTGCACATGAGACTGATTAACAAGACCACAGTTCATGGTATTTGGTGTTTTTGTGCCTGTTCCCGCTGGAGTTTAGAAGGGGGAGTTCCCGAATATTGAAAAGCCGAGATAGGGAGGATGTGGACAGGATGTTTCCCTTAAGGCAGAGCCCAGGACCGGGGGCACACCCCCAGACTACAGGGAAATCAATTCAGAAGGGAAATGAGGAGGAAGTCTTGTGGTAATATGTTTATTCAACACGGCCGTGTCTGATCTATGCTCCTGTGCCCATCCCCCTCTATCTCCACCTCAAATGTACCCAGACACCCGCCTTCACGCCCTCGGGGCAGCGAATCTTAAGAAAAACATACATTCAACTCAACTAGATAGATAGATAGATAGACACTTCACTGATCCTAAAATAAATTACAAGGAAGATTTAAAATTCCAATAATTTCCATATGTCTCAATTTAAAATGAACGGCCCTTTCGATCCCTCTTCGTTTCTCTCCTACTGATCCACAGAGATATCTAATAGCCCGTCTCTTACCCTCGTTTATCTCCCACCATCTCAATCTCTAGTTTCCATCCCCGTTTAACTCCCACTGCCCATTTCTCTTCCCTCCCATATTCCCTCCGATCTCTCTCCTCCGTCATTCCCTCCAACGCCACTCTGTGCCCCCTCACTCACTCCCCATTTATTTCTCACCCACGTCCATCTCACTTCCCGCCATTCTCTCCCCTCACTGGTTGTCGCCGCCATCTCTCTCCCCTCTGTTTCTCGCCTTGGACACTTCCTTCCCATCTGTCCTCAGTCTGTCCCGCTCACTCTCCCTCAACCAGTCTCCCTCTTCCCCTTGGTTCTCTCTCCCTCAGTGTCTGCTTCATCCGACTCCGAATGTCAGTGAGTTCCGGTGTCTAGACAGAACACCAAGGCTGGTTGCCTTGTCGACAATTGTGTCCCTGTCACCATCGCACATCGTGACGTGGGACGGGGTGCTATCCTGGTGTGAACACAGGCCGAGATTCAGTGTCGGTCTGTCATGGTTGGGAGGGGTGGGGAGCGGGTGAGGACGGTGGTGGTTTGTAGACAGAAAGGGGAGAAGAGAAGTGAGAGTGACAGAAAGTTGAGGTGAGCGGAGTAAGAGAGGGAGGTGAGGGAGACGGAATGGGTGTAAAAGTGTGAGCGGAGAGGAGGAGAGGAGGAAGGGGCGAGTAAGAGAAGATGGAGGAGGGAATCAGGATGGTGTGCTGAGGAGTGAGAGGAGGGTGAAGGGTAGGGAGGAAAGGGGTGACAGATAAAGTGAGCGCACTATGGAGAGAGGAGGGAGCAAGATGTTGAGGAAGCTGTGCACACTCAGTGTTGAGGGAGTTCCACTCCCTCTGTCCCACTCACAGTAACTCTTCAAAGGATGTATTTTCATCAATGAAAGCAGGATCCAACACGGTGCAAGCATGTGCTATTCTGAACTGAAATGAAAGGCCAACCCAGAGAGATGAGGAAATTATCACAATAGAACAGTGATTCCCTCTGGGGGCAGTTACATGTCCTAAGATGGCTTTAGGAACAAATAACACTCACCGGGGCGCGTTCAAGATTCCTGATGGGGCAGTAATCTGCTCTAACTTGAGACACCAGACCTGACCGACCGTTAGTAGAACAGGCACTTCCAGAAAAGGATGTGGCGCTGGGTCACAGGAAGAAGCCTAGCACTGCAGGCCGTGAGCATTCGTCATCACAACGCGTCTGACACTCGGCAATCTCGTCCGACCATACCAACGTAACAAACGTTGTTGGGGATGCATAAATTAGCAACGAGGGTGCTCGACAGTTCGCCTTGACCCACGGCACTCCGGGTGAAATAGGTTGGGAAACACTGCTATTGAAAAAAAGAGTTAGCCAATAGATGAGTGTAATTGTCCATGGATGAGATCCCCACGATGTGAGTAAACGAGGAAAGCGTCCAACATCAGCCTCAAAGCTGGAGACCTTTTCCCATTAACTGAGTGGTTTCTTGTGTCAATACAGGACCAGGCAGTTGACACAAAAATAACAAAAATGCACATTAAAAGACTAACAAGTTCAAGACGAAGTGTGCTGTGCCTCTGTCGGGCTCCAAAGCAGAACCTGTCAATTGAAACGAGAAACATTAGAGTATCCAACAACAATTAATTTCAATCTGGTTACTTACACAGGCACCATCAAGTGGCAAGCATCATTCACCAGAATCTTGCTTTAGGATACAAAGTCATGAAAGACCCTATAGTTTACTATAAACTCACGCCTGATCCCGTTTTGGAGTTGGAGTCTGACAATTATATTACGACCAATCCATTACACTGGACAACAAAGATTTTGCTTCCTGAATACCTTTAGGTGTATCTTGTGAAATCTGGGCTACTGATCAAGAAAATCACCATGAAATTTCCCTATCACACACCATTTTTAATAAGCTTACGTCTATTATTTCAATTCATAATTCAACTCAATTAAAATGTTGCCTACAACGTAAGCTGGAAAGTTTCTTATCTTTTCCAGGCATGCTTGGGCATGCTTAGGCGGCGTGGCTGCTGCACGGCAGGACAGGTTTCAGTAATAATTATTGGGTTCAGGACTGTGAGGATGGATTTTGCTGTCACCAGGCACAAAAATTACTATGAAGGATTTTGATATTTGAGACAGATGCTTCCCAGAATAACTGATGCAAAGATTAAGGAAAGCCTTTTTGTTGGTCCACAATCAAACAGGCCATCAATAGAACATAAACGTAGAATAGTACAGCACAGTACAGGCCCTTCAGCCCACAATGTTGTGCCGACCTTCAAACCCTGCCTCCCATATAAGCCCCCACCTTTCATTCCTCCATATACCTGTCTAGTAGTCTCTTAAACTTCACTAATGTATCTGCCTCCACCACTGACTCAGGCAGTGCATTCCACACACCAACCACTCTCTGAGTGAAAAACCTTCCTCTACTATCCCCCTTGAACTTCCCACCCCTTACCTTAAAGCCATGTCCTCTTGTATTGAGCAGTGGTGCCCAGGGGAAGAGGCGCTGGCTATCCACTCTATCTATTCCTCTTATTATTTTGTACATCAATGACAGGTAATTTGAAGAATTTCCACTGGGACCGGAGAAAATCATATGGAAGGCATTCAAGGAAGTTGTTGATTTTTTTTTCCCTCGGCATCTACAGAGCACCATGCTACATGCAGCTGGTTGAAAGCATGCTTCAAGCATATGAAACCATGAAATGCAACATGTCACTAAAGGTTCATTTTCTGCATTCCCATTTAGACTTCTTCCCTGCAAATCTCGGTGCTGTTAGTGACGAACATGGTGAAAGGTTTCACCAGGACATCGCGATCATCGAGAAAAGTTGCCAGGGCAACTGGAATCCATCAATGCTGGCGAATTATTGTTGGATACTTAAGCGAGAAGCCTCAGACACTGAGTACAAATGAAAATCATAAACAAAATATGTTTAACTTAGTTGAACTATTGCAAAGCATCAGCACCATTAAGCAATTAAACATATTATAGTCGATAAAAGTTAATTTGTTATTTCTCCAAACTCCTACATGATACAAGTAGTCTGAATTTATATTTGTGTTAATCTTCAAGCAGTCTATCATAAATTTAAAAAAAAAATCTGAGGAAGCAACACTTTTGAAAAGATTTGTTGTCCAGATAGGGCGATACATGATCCCCGTCTGGATATCACAGGGTAAACATGCAGACAATTTACTTGATAGGTACAGCAACTCCGACACACAACACGCAGAAATCAGTATGAGAAAATCACCAGGAATATGCTGACTTGAAAGAGGAAAATGAAAGTCTGCGATTCATGAACAGGGTAAACATTGTCCCAATTGTAGTATATGCATTGATCGTGTGGAAATTCAGAGGCTTTTTCCCAGGGCTGAAATGGTTGCCACAAGAGGACACAGGTTTCAGGTGCTGGGGAGAAGGTACAGAGGAGATGTCAGGGGTAGGTTTTTTTACCCAGAGCAGTGAGTGGGTGGAATGGGCTGCCGGCAACGGTGGTGGAGGCGGATAAGATAGGGTCTTTTAAGAGACTTTTGGATAGGTACATGGAGCTTAGAAAAATTGAGGGCTATGGGTAAACCTAGTAATTTCTAAGGTAGGGACATGTTCCGCATAACTTTGTGTGCCGAAGGGCCTGTATTGTGCTGTAGGTTTTCTATGTTTCTATACAACTGGTGTCATCCCAAAATCACTACACAATAACATTAAACAATTGGACCTGCCGGACAATAATAAATACCGCTAGAAAAGGCTGAAAATTCATCGCAATTGAGAAATGAGTTCCTTGTCTATGTCCATACCTCATGTTTTACCAGTTTTAACTGAGAAAAAATAAAAACAACGTTAAACATGCGATTGTACTGTGGTGAATACAGGGGAGATTGAACGTGCAGTTTGCATGGGTGGAAATTTATGAAAAAAATCAGGAAGCGATGTGACATTTTTCCTTGAAGCAGAGTAAGCATTTAGTTGCTCCATGGAGATTTGCCCAATTATGAACCAAATCCAGGAGTTCAGTAGTGTTAATCATTTCTCCTTGACAGGTTTATCTAATATGAAGGACAAGTACTGTAAGTTCGTGCAGACTGTTGACTTTCTTTTTCATTTCTGTCATGGTCCGGTCCGTGAAGTCCGCATTCCGGTTCACGGTCCGGTCCATCGATCCTTGTTCCAGGTTTCCTGTTTTCTCCCTTGTTCGGTTGGGTGCCTTAATTGAGACATCTGATTCTCATTTCGGTCTGGTACATAAACACCTCTGCAAACCAGGGATTGTTTGCTGGACTGTTCCCTTCCCTCTTCCTTCCGCCTGAAACCTTCGCCTACAACCTTGTCAGTATCCCCATCAAGTTCAACCACTGGAGTGAGACCGGAGCCTTGCCACGCCAAGATAAGGAACTAGCTATGAATTTGGAATGGTCTCTTTATGCCCCCGTGTTTAGTGTCCGTGTCTAAGACGAGTCCCGGCCCTATGACCTGTTCCCAAGGAGGGGTCCTGGTTCTGTGTTCTCTGTTCCTGTGTTCCAAGTCCCAGGCTCTGTGGCTTCTTGTCCTCACCCAGTTCTGGTGCCTCGTCCAGCCCAGGAGTACCTCGCCCAACCCGGTGCTGGAGATTTCTCATCCTGTGCTGGATCGCCCCCATCCGAATCCTCGGCAGTCATCTCAGCCCTGCGTCCAAGAACGGGTCCCGGCCCCATACCCAAGAGCCTCACTAAGCCGACTCCAAGAGCCGAGCCAAAACTAGTCCAAGAGCCTCGTCCTGCCCTGGAGTACCTCGTCTAGTCCAAGAACCTCGTCCTGTCCAAGTCAAGGCTTTGTGTTCTCGTCTTGTCCATGTGCCTCGTCCTGTGCAGGAGTTCCACATCCAGTCCTATAGCCACGTCTCGTCCTCGTCGAGATCCGGGGTCCGAGCCCGATTCAAGACCCAGGTTTCGAGTCTCTGGCTCGGAGTTCCAGCCCAGGCTCCTAGTTCCAAGTTCTTTGTCCTGGACCCGCTTTCCTAGTCTTAGTCCTAGCCCAGGCCCGGTGACCTTGTCTCGTCCAGGGTCTGTGTCCATGTCCAGGGTCGTTTCTTCCTGACTCCCCTTGCTTCCTTGACAAACCTAGTCCTGTTCCTGGAACTGCAGTGTCTGTGTCTTACATTTGGGTCCGCTTCCGGATGCAATTTTGCCAATTAGGACTTGAATATCCCCGGATCCTCTCCCGCTTTATCATTACCGAAAGGGTTGTGGCGGTGACAGGGGCCGGAATATGGTGGGGAAATAAACATAAAAGATAGGGTGAGTTCAATAATTGATAGGAGGTGGATGTCGCGGGCTGAAGGTGTGAATGTGTATTTTCCTGTGTTTTGCCTCTAAGCCAGTTTTATTCTCCCCGCTGCCATGTTCTCGGGTGTCAGTTCTGCAGTATCCAGATGGAAATCACCACAACCCCGTCTGAGAAGAGCTTAGATATTTTGTTTATTTTCTTTCTTTTCAAATCTTTTTATTGTTATATACAGAAAAATAACATGAGTACATCGAAGTAACAACACTTACAATACCTCAAAATAAAATCTTAAGGATTGAAAAATTTTTTTGTGGTAACAAAAAAAACTCCTAAGCAGAAAGGTGAGAAAAAAAGAACCCATTAGGTGTACAGCCCCGGAGTCGTGCATCATAAAAAAAAGCTTCCAAAAAATAAACACCAAACGGCCAGCAAGAAAAGAAAATATACTAAAAAAAATTTACAATTAGATCGTGGAAAAATTATATCAATTAACTCAAATGATAATAACGAGCAAATGAGCCTCATCTTTTCTCAAAATCAGATAAAGGTTCAAAGGTTCGACTTCTAATTTTCTCCAAACTAAGACATAGCATCACTTGAGAGAACCATTGTGACAAAGTGTGAGCTGATGTATCCTTCCACTTCAACAAAATGACCCTCCTAGCTATCAACGTAACAAATGCAATAACATGTTGGTCAGACACAGAAATACCATGAATATTTTGAGGAACTATTCCAAAGAGCACAGTTAATTTATTAGGTTGTAAATTAATTTTAAGTGCTTTAGAAATTGTTGAACTGTTCCAATATAGAACAAGATCAAAACATATATGTCAGTGTAGCTATCTCAGTTTTACATCTATCACAATGACTATCAACATTAGGAAAGATTTTAGAAAGTCTCTCCTTTGTCAAATGATAACGATGTACAATTTTAAATTGAATCAATGAATGGCTAGCACAAATTGAAGAAGAGTTAACCAACTTCAAAATCCGCACCCAATCCTCCATCATAAAAATCAAATTAAGTTCCTTTTCCCAATCCTGTTTAATCTTAGTTAAAGGACGCTTATCCCATTGTAATAATAAATCATGAATTCTTCCAATAGAACCCTTAATCAAAGGATTCATAATCATAATAGTATCTAACAGGTCAGCCTCCAATATGTAAGGAAAATTACTTAAATATTTTTGTAAAAAAATATCTAACTTGAAGGTATTGCAGAAAGTGTGAGTATGAAAGAGGAAGATATTTTGTTTATTAATTAGTTGAATAATTGACGTAAGACAGTGGATATTTCGCTGCGCTGATGAACTGCTCTCCGAACTTGGACTGAGTTACCCCATAAATAAAAGTGTTTGTGAGAGAGGCACAACACGCTTCATCTTGAACTTGTCAGTCTTTAAATGTGCAGTTTTGTTCTTTTTGTGTCATCTGCCCGGTCCTGTATTGACACAAGGAACCACTCAGTTTCTGGGAAGAGGACTCCAGCTTTGACCCTGACGTTGGACGCCTTTTCTCATTTGCTCACATCGTGGGGATCTCATCCACAGCCGATTATGCTCATCTATTGGCTAACTCTTCCTTCCGTAGCAGTGTTTCCCAGCCAATTTCACCCCTAGTGCCGCGAGTCAAGGCGAGCCGTCGAGCACCCTTGTTGCTAATTTATGCATCCCCAATAACGTCTGTGAGGTTGGTAAGGTCGGCCGAGATTGCCGAGGGTGACGATGATTGCTCACAGCCTGCAGTGCTTTGCTCCTTCCCGTGTCCCAGTGCCACATCCTGTTTAGGAAGTGCCTGCTCTACTAACGGTCGGTCAGGTCTGGTGGCTCAAGTTGGGGGCGGGGGTGGGGTCGCTGACCGCTCCACCAATTATCTTGAATGCCCGCCCCCCACCAGGTGATCTTTATTTGCTCCTAAAGCCATCTTCGGACACGTCACCAGCCCCAGAGGGAATCACTGCTCTACTGTGATAGTTTCTTCATATTTCCGGTTTGAGCTTTCATTTCAGTTCAGAATAGCACATGCTCGCACCGTGTTGGATCCTGCTTTCGTTGATGGAAATATATCCTCAGATGATTGACTGTGAGTGGGACAGAGGGAGTGGAACTCCCCCAACACTGTGTCTGAGTGTGTGCAGCTCCCTTAACATCTTGCTACCTCCTCTCTCCATAGTGCGCTCACTTTATCTGTCACCCCTTTCCTCCCTACCCTTCACCCTCCTCTCGCTCCTCAGCACACCATCCTGTTTCTCTCCTCCATCTTCTCTTACTCTCCTCTTCCTGCTCTCCTCCTCTCCGCTCACACTTTTACACCCGTTCCGTCTCCCTCACCTCCCTCTCTTACTCCGCTCACCTCAACTTTCCGTCACTCTCACTTCTCTTCTCCCCTTTCTGTCTACAAACCACCACCGTCCTCACCCGCTCCCCAACACCCCCACAACCATGACAGACCGACACTGAATCTCGGCCCGTGTTCACACCGGGATAGCACCCCGTCCCATGTCACAATGTGCGATGGTGACAGAGACACAATTGTCGACAAGGCAACCAGCCTTGGTGTTCTGTCTGGACATCGGAACTCACTGACATTCGGAGTCGGATGAAGCAGACACTGAGGGAGAGAGAACCAAGGGGAAGAGGGAGACTGGTTGAGGGAGAGTGAGCGGGACAGACTGAGGAGAGATGGGAGGGAAGTGTCTGAGGCGAGAAACAGAGGGGAGAGAGATGGTGGGGACAACCAGTGAGGGGAGAGAATGGCGGGAAGTGAGATGGACGTGGGTGAGAAATAAATGGGGAGCGAGTGAGGGGGCAGAGAGTGGCATTGGAGGGAATGACGGAGGAGAGAGATCGGAGGGAATATGGGAGGGAAGAGAGATGGGGGAGTTAGATTGGGGTGGCAACCAGGGATTGAGACGGTGGAGATAAACGAGGGAAAGAGACGGGCTGTTTGATATCTCTGTTGATCAGTGGGAGAGAAACGGACAGGGATAGAAAGGGCCGCTCATTTTAAATGGAGACGTTTGGAAATTTCTGGAATTCTAAAACTTCCATGTAAATCCTTTTAGGATCAGTGAAGTGTCTGTCTATCTCTCTGAGTGTACGTTTGTTTTTGGGTTCGCTGCCCCGAGGGCGTGAAGGCGGGTGACTGGGTACATTTGAGGTGGAGATAGAGGGGAATGGGCACAGAAGCATAGATAAGACACGGCGGTGTTGAATAAACATAATATCATAAGACTTTCTCCTCATCTCTCTTCTGAATTGATTTCCCTGTAGTCTGAGGGTGTGCCTCCTGGTCTTGGGCTCTCCACATCCTCTCTATCTCGGGTTTTCAGTATTCGGGAACTCCCCCATTATTCCAAACTCCAGCGGGAACAGGCACAGAGACATCAAATACCATGAGCTGTGGTCTTGTTAAGCAGCCTCATGTGAAGCGCCTTGTTAAAGACCATCTGAAAATCCAAACGAACAACATCCACTGCCTCTCCTTTGTCAATCCTGCCTGTCATTTCATCAAAGAATTCCAACAGATTTGTCAGGCAAGATTTCTCCTGAGGAAAACGATGCTGACTTTGGCCATACTATATCATGCACCTCCAAGTACCCTGAAACTTCATCGTTAATGGACTCCAACATCTTCCCACCTACTGAGGTCAGACTAACTGTCCTATAATTTCATTACTTATGCACTCCCTCCCCTCTTAAAGAATGGAGTGGCATTTTCAACTTTCTAGTCCACCATAACCATTCCCAAATCTAGTTATTCTTCAAAAATCATTACTCATTCTTCAGGAAAAATTGAGGGGGAACTTCTTCACTCTATGACTCTAATGTCTGCACAAACTCTTCAGCTGTTTCTGAACCCTTGGATGTACACCATCTGTCCGGGAGACTTACCTACCTTCAGGCGTTTCAATTTCCAAAGCACATTCTCTCCTTAGTAGTAGCATCTATACTGACTTCTGCCCCCGATACTCTTGAAGTATTGGCATTTTTGGGGGGAAAGACATGCAAAGTCAGGGTAAGGAATGTAGGGGGAACAGGGGAGGAAGGAGTACAAGGTGGGAGGTCATGGGTGAAACTTAAGATGGGGAGGGGTGAAGTAAAATATCTCCTCAGGATATTATTTCTACAACGAAACCAGGATTCAGCACTCCAAGAAGAAGGTAATAAGGAGTACACACCACTAAGGTTAAATGAAAACACAATCCAGAAAAATGAAGAAATGATCACCATGGAAGATCAAGTTCATCACTCCTGTCCGTCCATTGGAGACATCCCGGGATCTGAGCAGCCAAGTTCCTAGTAAACTGAGAAATGGGTATGCCTTGCTGGAGGTGAGAAACAATAATTATTATAGGGTGACAAACTCTCTATAGACGGACGATCACTGGGCCTGAAGTCTTGGCCTTCAGAACTGCCCGTGGCAACGAATTCCACGGATTCACCACCCTCTGTCTAATCTCATCTTCGTTCCAAAAGGATGCCCCTCTGTTCTGAAACTGTTTTGTCTGGTCCTAGACTCACCCACCGTGGGACACATCAGTCTATTGAGGTTTTCAACATTCGATAGATTTCAATTATATCACCCTTCATGTTTTGAATTCCAGTGACACAGGCCCAGAGTCATCAAACACTCTTCATATGACAAGACATTCAATCCTGGAGTCATTTTCGTAAACTCACTCCAGTGTCAGCCCATCCTTTCTAAAGGGTCAAAAACTGCTGACAATATTCTAAGTGAGGTCTCACCAATGCTTTACAAAGCTTCAACATTAAATTTCTGTTTTATATTCTCGTCCTCTTGAAATGAATGCTAAAATCGCATTTGTCTTCCTCACTGCTGACTCAACCTACAAATTATCCTTTAGGGAATCCTGCACAAGTACTCCCAAGTTTAGAATATTTGGAAAATAACGTACCCTGGTATTTATTTTTCCCGAAGTGCATGACTATACACTTCCTGACACGGTATTTCATCTGCTCATTTATGCCCATTCCTCTAATCGTTGAAGTCCTTTTATAGCCTCTCTGCTTCTTCAAAACTACCTGGCCCTTCAGCTATCTTGATATCATCGGCAAACTTTGCAATAAAGCTACCAATTCTGCCATCCAAGTCCTGTAGACATCACTAGTCACCGGCAGCCAACCAGAAAACGTCCCCTTTATTACTATCCTTTGCGCCCTGCCAAACAGCCATTGTTTTATCCATGCAATAATCTTTCCTGTAATATCATGGGCTCTTAACTTGTTAACCAGCCTCATGTGTGGCACCTTGTCAAAGACCTTCTGAAAGTCCAGGTGCACATCATGAACCGATTCTCATTTGTCTATCTTGGTTATTACCACTTCAATAAATCCAAAGAATTTCAACACATTTTTCAGGCAAGATTTTCCTTTGAGGCAAACATGCTGAAGGCCGATTTTATCATGTGCCACAAAGTGCCCAGCAAACACATCCCCAACAACCGTCTCTGATGGCTACCCAAACAGTGAGGTCAGACGAACTATCCTAAAATTTCCGTTCTTCTCTCTCCCTTTTTGAATAGCTGTGTGACATTTCCAAGTATGCAGTCTTTCACAACCATACCAGACTTCACTGATTCTTAAAACATCTTTACTAATACCTCCACAATCTCTTCGGCCACCTCTTCTAGAACTCTGGGATGTATACCATCTGGTCCAGGTGATCTATTTACCTTCAGACTGTTCTGTTTCCCAGGAGCCTTCTCTCAAGTAATGGCAACTTCACACACGTCTAACCACAGACATCTGGACTTCCACCATCCCGCTGGTTGCTTCCACAATGAAAACTGATGCGAAGTACTAATTCAGTTCACCCACCAGCTCCTTGTCCCCCATTACTACACACCCCACACTCCCCAGGCCTCATTTTCCCCTGGTCCGATACCCACTCTTGCCTCTCTTTTACACTTTATGTATCTGAAGATACATTTGGTATCATCTTTAGTGTAATTAGCTTACTTCATATTCCATCTTTTCTTTCTTAATTACTTTTTTAGTTGCCTCTTGTTGGTATAGAAAAGCTTCCCAATCATCTAACTTCCCACCAATTTTTGCTCTGTTATCTGCCCTCCCTTTGGCTTTGCCTTCTCATTAGCTGTGGTTGTATGATGTTGTCTTTAGAATAGTTCTTCCTTTTTGAAATATATATATCCTGTGTATTCTGAATTGCTTCCTGTAATTACAGCCATTCATGCCTTGTTGTCATCCCTGCCAGGGTTTTTTTTCTCTTTTCCTATCAAATTTGGCCAATTCCTCTCTCATGCTGCTGTAATTGTCCTTAAGCTCGCTTTCCCCTTAGGGTTCTTTTACCTTAAGTGCTCTAAATCTGTTCATTGCACAACACTAAATCCAGAATAGATGATCCCCAGCTGGGCACAACAAGAAGATGCTCTAGTAAGCTATCGTCTGGGAATTCCAGGGATTCTCCCTCTTGGGATCCAGCAGCAACCTGATTTTCCCAATAGGTCTGAATGAATATCTTCCATGACTATTGTTGCATTGGCCTTTTGGCCAGCATTTTCTATCTCCTGTTGTAATTTGTGGAGGATATACCTACTACGGTTTGGGGTCTCTAGATAACTCCCATCAGAGCCTTTTCAACCTTGCTGTTCCATTTAGGGTGGGGGAGATTCAAACAAGAGGACATGAGTTGAGAGTTAAAGGGCAAAAGTTTAGGGGTAATGCAAGGGGGAACTTCTTTACTCAGAGAGTGGTAGCTGTGTGGAATGAGCTTCCAGCAGAAGTGGTTGAAGCAAGTTCGATGTTGTCATTTAAAGTTAAATTGGATAGATATATGGACAGGAAAGGAATGGAGGGTTATTGCCTGAGTGCAGGTCGGTGGGACTAGGTGAGAATGAGAGTTCGGCATAGACTAGAAGGGCCGAGATGGCCTGTTTCCGTGCTGTAATTATTATATGGTTATATGTTTATATGTCACTTTCTGATGATTTGATTTTATTTCTTTACCAACAGAGCCACAGCACCCTCTCTGCCTACCTATGTGTCCTTTCAAGAAACATATGGGACACAACAGATACTGCAGGTGCTGGAAGTCTAGAGCAATAACAGAATGTGCAGGAGGAACTCAGCAGGTCAGGCAGCATCCATCAATGGGAATCAATGTTTTGGGCCAAGACCCTTCATTGGGACTTTTGCCACCAAGTTGTCTGGAATATCAACAGGCAAAGAATATAGGCCAAGCAGATCTCCATGACACAGCAAGTACAACAAAGCCAATAAACACTTCCGCTATACCAATATTAATGTATTCTTTCGGCAAAATATCTCAGTCCCATTCTGATCTGGACACTTTATAATGAAAGATAAGAACAGAAATTAAAAATTTTAGAAAACACTATTTACACTCATATCCACATAGATGAACACTACCAAAGACAGATGGAGGAAGAGGTATAACAGACATTTAAAAAAGTCGTCCAACAGTCTGATAAAATTTATAAAGTATATATTTTCAACAAAAATAAACATGATTCAGAACTCCATGTGAGTATATATGCAAGTCTGATCAGAAACACAGAAAAAAAAATGTATTATCACAATGGAAGAAAATGTTAACCAGTGGAATGAGTATGACTCTCCTTGGGAGACATCCCAACGATCTGAGCAGATGATCTGGTGACAAGGAGGCATCGAGCACCTGACTCAGAGTGGAGACCTCTTCTCAGAAACAGAGGGGTTCCGTGCAGAAATATAGGGCAAGGTGATTAACAAAAAAAAAATCAAAAATGCATAAAATACAAACAAGGTGATAAATGCAGAAAATGCCAAGAGAAAGCAGACACAGTCCAACACATTCTGCAATCCTGCAGCTGTTGAACTCCTCGGATTTCTTACACAGGTACAATCAAATGCCAAATATCATTCACCATATTCTTGCTTTAAAAGATAAACTCGTGACTGACGATCGATAATAACCATCCACATATAATATTACAGAATAAACAAGCAGGAACAACTCCCTCAATAGATATAACCATTTCCAACACAACAGGCTTCATTTGTGTCATAAGTGAGACAACCAAATTATTTTCTGTCAATCAGCTTCTGAATGTTGCTACTCTGTCATTCATGCCATGCCCCACTGCTGATTCCCTTCTCCTCATCATATGTTCTTACCCTGAACATCACCCAGAGCCCCAAACTCTGCCCTGTGCAGACCTGCCTCTGGTTTCTGAACCTGCTTCGTTGAACATCCAAATAATGGTTTCCCAGGGATTCTCCCTCTTGGGATCCAGCACCAACCTGATTTTCCCAATATATCTGAATGACTATCTCCCATGACAATTGTTGCATTGCCCTTTTGGGCAGCATTTTCTCTCTCCCGTTATAATTTGTGGACGATATACCTACTACTGTTTAGGGTCTCTGGATAACTCCCATCAGAGTCCTTTCACCCTTGCTGTTCCTTAGTTTTTCCCACAATTATTCAACACCTTCCAACCCTATGTCAGCTTTCTGATGATTTGATTTGATTTTTTACCAACAGAGCCACAACGTCCTCTCTTCCTACCTGTGTGTCCTTTTCAGAAACACACAAGTCTATGGGACACAAGAAGTACTGCAGATGCTGGAAGTCTAGAGCAATAACAGAACGTGCTGGAGGAGCTCAGCAGGTCAGGCAGCATCTATCGATGGGAATCAACGTTTTGGGCCAAGACCCTTCACAAGGGCTCTTGACACCCAGTTATCTGGAATATCTATAGGCAAGAATATAAAAAAATAGTGCAAAAAAGAAAAACTGAAACTTATGACAGAATTTACATCAGGGCTTAATAAGATTTGCCAAGCAGATCTCCATGGCATAGCAAATACAACAAAGGCAATAAACACTTTTGCTATACCAATATTAATGTATTCTTTCAGCAAAATATCTTGGTCCCATTCTGATCTGGACACTTTACAATGAAAGATAAGAACTGTAATGAAAAATTTAGAAAGCACTATTTACACTAAAATCCACATAGATGAACACTACTGAAGACAGATGGAGGAAGAGGTATAACAGACATTTAAAAAAAATCACCCAACAGTCTGATAAAATTTCTAAAGTATATATTTTCATCAAAGATAAACATGATTCAGCACTCCATGTGAGTATATATGCAAGTCTGATAAGAAATACAGACCAGAAAACGTAATTGAGAAGCCAACTCAGAAAGATGGATTGTCACTATGGAAGAAAATGTTAACCAGTGGAATGAGTATAACCCTCCAATGATCTGAACAGATGACCTGGTGACAAGGAGGCATCGAGTGCCCAACTCAGAGTTGGAGACCTCTTCCTAGAGAGAGAGGGTTTCCTTGCAGAAATACAGGACAAGGTGGTTAACAAAGAAAATAAATCAAAAATGCATAAAATACAAACAAACAAGGTGATAAATGCAGAAAATGCTGAGAGAAAGCAGACACAGTCCATCACATTCTGGGATCCTGCAGCAGTTGAATTCAATTGGATTACATACACAGGTACAATCAAATGGCAAATACCATTCACCAAAATCTTGCTTTAAAATATAAACTCATGAATGACCACTGTAACTTCATAAAGACAGCATAAATTCAAGCCTGATCCAGTTTCAGAGTCAAGGTCTTACAAATCATATGATAACCATACAATTTTACTAATAGGACAGTCCATAATAACTATCCGGATATAATATTACAGGATAAATGAGCAGGAACAACTCCCGCAATAGATATACCCATTTCTGACACAACAGGCATTGCTTGTGTCATCAGTCAGGCAACCAAATTATTTTCTCTGTCTATCAGCTTCCAAATGTTGCTACTCTGTCATTCATTGCCACGCCCCGCTGCTGATTCCCTTCTCATTATACGTTCTTACCCTGACCATCGTCCAGAGCCCCAAATTCTGCCCCGTGCAGACCGGCCTCTGGCTTCTGACCCTACTTCATTCAACATACAACTAATGGTTTCCCATTCTGCTTTCAGTCTTTAGAGAACAGTGGTGTTTCCTTACAAACCTGGCAGCTATATATGAACCTGATCAGAACCCACTTGGAGTACTGTGCTCAGTTCTGGTCGCCTCACAGGAAGGATGTCGAAACCATAGAAAGGGTGCAGAGGAGATTTACAAGGATGTTGCCTGGATTGGGGGGACATGCCTTATGAAGACAGGTTGAGTGAACTCGGCCTTTTCTCCTTGGAGCAAAGGAGGATGAGAGGTGACCTGATGAAGGTGTATAAAATGCTGAGAGGCATTGATTATGTGGATAGTCAGAAGCTTTTCCCCAGGGCTGAAATGACTGCCACAAGAGGGCACAGATTTAAGGTGCTTGGGAGTAGGTACAGAGGAGACTTCAGGGGTTATTTTTTATGCAGAGAGTGGTGAATGCGTGGAATAGGCTGCTGGAAACAGTGATGGAGGTGGATACGATAGGGCATTTTAAGAAATTTTTGGATCGGTACATAGACCTTAGAAAAATAGAGATCTCTGGGTAACCCTAGTAATTTCTAAGGTAGGGACATGTTTGACACCACTTTGTGGGCCAAAGGGCCTGTATTCTGCTGTAGGTTTTCTATCTTTCTATGTTAACCCTTTAGAAGAAGGGAAAATTACCCATAATGTGGAAATGAGCCGTGAATGAGGAGGTTAACTACCAATGTCATTCCTCCTCGGCGCAGAGATTTGAGGGGTGAAGAACAGGTCAGCTAGAACTGCAGTCAACTTGACTTCTTCAGTTTGCAGAGAATTCAAGGCGAACCCCTTCACCCACAGAGTGGTGACTGTTTGGAACCCATCACCACAGGGAGAGCGAGAGGGGAACAATAGGCGAGGATTGAAAAGGACCATCATGGAACAGAATCACTGGCAGGTTCCAGCTGGCCTGAGTTGACTCTCTACGGTACACTAGGTGTGTTATAAATTCACTAAGTACAGAAGAAAGAGTTTAAAATAGAACTGATTTATTTGTCTCAGATCCAGAAGATTTAACTCCAGTCCCATTAAAGGTGAATATGCAGCAGAAAACTCCTCCCATGCCCAGTGACCAGGGTGCAGAACTGGGTGTGGTGAGCAGCAGTAATAATTGCAGAGTTCAGCACCGACAGTCATTCCCTAAATTGCATTCAGCAACTGTGATGGATGAATATCCAGCATGCAGCTTATTGAAACATTCTCCCCAGTGTGAACCCAGCAGTGTGTCACAAGGTTAGATGACTGAGTGAATGCCTACTTACATTCACAGCTGGTGAATGGCCTCTCCCCAGTGTGAACTCAACAATGCACATTTGGTGGAGATGGCTGAGAGAAACTCTTCCCAATGTCTGAGCAGGTGAATGGCCTCGACCCAGTGTGAAACCGTTGGTGTCTCTGTAGGTGGAACGACTGTGTGAATCCCTTCCCGCAGTCTGAGCAGGTGAATGGCTTCTCTCCGGTGTGAACTCGCTGATGTACCTTCAGTTTAGATGAGCAAGCGAATCCCTTCCCGCAGTCTGAGCAGGTGAATGGCCTCTCCCCAGTGTGAATTCTCTGATGTACTTTCAGTTTAGATGAGCAAGTGAATCCCTTCCCACAGTCCGAGCAGGTGAATGGCCTCTCCCCAGTGTGAACTGACTTGTGTATCAGCAGTTTGGATAACTGAGTGAATCCCTTCCCACAGTCTGAGCAAGTGAACGGCGTCTCCCTGGTGTGAATTCACTGGTGTCTCTGTTGGTGGGATGACTGAGTGAATCTCTTCTCACAGTCTGAGCAGGTGAATGGCCTCTCTCCAGTGTGAATTCGCTGGTGTACCAGCAGGTCAGGTGACTGAGTGAATCCCTTTCCACAGTCTGAGCAGGTGAACGGCTTCTCCCCAGTGTGAACTCACTGGTGTCTCTGTAGGTGGAATAACTGAGTGAAACTTTTCCCACAGTCTGAACAGGTGAATGGCCTCTCTCCAGTGTGAACTCGCTGATGTACCTTCGGTTGGAATGAGCAAGTGGATCTCTTCCCGCAGTCTGAGCAGGTGAAAGGCCTCTCTCCACTGTGAACTCTCTGATGTACCTTCAGCTTAGATGAGCAAGTGAATCCCTTTCCACAGTCTGAGCAGGTGAACGGCCTCTCTCCAGTGTGAACTCGCTGGTGTACCAGTAGGTCTGAGGACCAAGTGAATCCCTTCCCGCAGTCTGAGCAGGTGAACGGCTTCTCCGCAGTATGAACTCGCTGGTGACTCAGTAGGTGGGATGACTTAGTGAATCTCTTCTCACAGAATGAGCAGGTGAATGGCTTCTCCCCAGTGTGAACTCGCTTATGTACCAGTAGGTCGGAAGATTGAGTGAATCCCTTCCCACAGTCTGAGCAGGTGAATGGCTTCTCCCCAGTGTGAACTCGCTGGTGCCTCTGTAGGTGGGATGCTCGATTGAATCTTTTCCCACAGACTGAACAGGTGAATGGCCTCTCTTCCAGTGTGAATTCGCTGGTGTACCAGCAGGTCGGGTGACTGAGTGAATCCCTTCCCACAGTCTGAACAGGTGAACGGCCTCTCTCCAGTGTGAACTCGCTGATGTACCTTCAGTTTAGAAGAGCAAGTGAATCCCTTTCCCACAGTCCGAGCAGGTGAATGGACGCTCCCTGGTGTGAACTCGCTGGTGAGCCATTAGATCAGATGACCAAGTGAATCCTTCCCCACAAATTCAGCAGACGACCAGCCTCTGCCCAGTGTGCACTGACTGGTGTGTCCACAGGTGGAAAGACTGACTGAATCCCTTCTCACACACAGAACAGGTGAATGACCTTGCCCAGTGTGAACTTGCTGATGTACCTTCAGTTGAGATGACTGAGTGAATGCATTCCCACTGTCTGAGCAGGTGAATGGCCTCTCCCCTGTGTAAAATTATGGGTGTGCCAGCCAGTCAGATGATCAAGTGAATCCCTCCCCACAGTCCGAGTAGGAAAGATGATCCAGTGAACCCCTTGCTCCAATACTTAAATGTCTGGACAGATACAGAAAAACTGGCGTGTTGTGTCCCAGATTCCTGTAGAGAAATTCCTTGTCCTTTTTAACCTGTAAAACGATTTACAAAATCCATCAGTGGGTGAAGGACAACATTTCAGATGAGATTTCTTTAGTCACCAAGGAGTGATCTGACATCACAGTTACAGTGAGGGTCAACCCAAGTTGGAAGGAGAAATCATCTTCTAACTGTGCAGAGTGCTGGTATCTGGAATTGAAGGGTATCTCGCATCGAGAATCAAACTCTCTGATGCTCTTCCTGTGTCTATAAAAATGAGGCATTTCTGCCATCTCCAGTCTGTGACTTGGCTCAGTTTGACTCTTCCACTGGTATTATTCCCTGTTCCCACCGAGCTATGTGGGTCTCTGGCTCCACAGTAACTGAAACACTCTCACACAAATAGCCTTTGTTAACGTGCAGCTGGAATTTTCTTTTATGCACTGTTAATTTAAAGTGCCACAGTTTAAAGTGCCATATTTAAAATGCCATGTAAAAATTTGCTGCTGAGATGAATGGTTGGCCTCTTGAAAGGAATTAGAAAGAATATTAGTATTATTTCATATTCTTGTCACAGTCATAGAAAAGTATAACACAGAAAGAGACCCTTCGTCCATCTAGTTTGTGCTGAACTATTTAATCTTTCTACTCACATATCCCTACCATCCAGGTACCTACACAAGCCTCTTAAATGTTGAAACTGAGCTCACATTCACCACTTGTGCTGTCTGCTCATTCCACACCCGGATGACCGTCTGTGTGAAGAAGTTTCCCGTCATGTTCCCCGTAACATTCCACCTTTTACACTTAACCCATGGCCTCGTGTTGTTGTCCCACCCCATCTCAGTGGAAAAAACCAGCTTGCATTTGCCCTAACTATACCCCTCATAATTTTGGTACACCTCCATCAAATCTCCCCTCAATCTTTTACATTCCAAGGAATAAAGGCCTGAGCTGTTCAATCTTTCCTTTTAATCCAAGTCATCCAGATGTGGCAACATCCTTGTGAATTTTCTCTGAACTCTGTCAACCTCTTTTACATCTTTCCCATAGGTAGGTGACCAAAACTGCACACAATAGTGCAAATTAGTCTTCATCAATTTCTCATACAGCGTCAATATAACATCTATCTTCAGCACTCAGTACTTTGGTTTATGAAGGGCAACGTGCCAAAATCTTTCTTTCCGTCCCTATCGAACTGTGACACCACCTTCAGTGAATTACAGACCTGTATTCCCAGATCCCTTTCTTCTACAGCACTCCTGAGTGCCCGACCAGTCACTGTGTAAGACCTTGTTCTGACCAACGTGCAACACTTCACACGTCTGCATTATATTCCTTTTACCGTTTCTCAACCCATTTTTTGAACGAGTCCAGATCATACTGCAAGCCATGATAATCTTCCCCACTGTCCACTACACCACCGATCTTGGTGTCATCCACAAATTTGCTGATACAGCTAACCATGTTATCATCCAGATATCTGACATAGATGACAAACAGCAACAGATCCAGCACTGATCCCTGTGGCACACCACTAGTCACAGGCCTCCAGTCAGAGAGGCACCATCTGCTACCACACTCTGGCTTCTCCCAAAGACAGTGTCTCATCCAGTTTACTATCTCATCTTCAATGCTGAATGACCAAACCTTCTTGACCAATCTCCCAGATGAGACTTTGTCAAGTGCTTTGCTACAGTCCATGTGGACAACATCCACTGCCTTGCCTTCATCCACTTTCCTGATAACTTCCTCAAGAGACTCGATAAGATTGGTTAGACGTGACCTACCATGCACAAAGCCATGCTGTCTATCCTTAATGAGTCCATATCTATGCAAATACTTATATATCCAGCTCCTGCACATACGTTCCAATAACTTTCCCCCTACTGATGTCAAGCTCACCAACATACAATTTCTTAGTTTACTTTCAGAGCTTGCCTTGAACAGAGGAGCAACATTGGCTGTCCTCCAATCCTCCAGTCCCTCTCCTGTCACTGAGAATGATTTAAGTATCTGTGCTAGGGCCCTGACAATTTCTGCACTTGTCTTCTGCACGGTCATAGGGAACAACTTGTCAGGTCCTAGTGATTTATGCATGGTAATTTGCCTTAAGACAGCAAATAGCTCCACCTCTATAATCTGTACAGGGTCCATGAAGTTGATGCTGCTTTGCCTCACTTCTATGGACTCTGTGTCCATCTCCTGTGTAAATACAGATGCAAAAATACTATTTAAAATCTCCCCCATCTATTTTGTCTCCTCATATAGATTACCATTCTGATCGTCCAGGGTGGGCATGTTTCTGCACTGACCTTCTCCATGTCTCTATGACAGAGAAGCTGGCCAAACTTGATCGGAAGGGGAACTGGTAGGAATGATGACAGAGCAGCAATGGCTGGAGTTTCTGGGAGCAATTCGGGAGGTGAGTGGTAGATACATCCCAAAGAAGTGGAAGCATTGGAAAGGCAGGAGGACACAACCGTGGCTGTATTTAGAAGCCAAATCCAACGTAGAAGCAAAAGAGATGGCATATAATAGAACAAAAAACATTGGGAGGTTTCAGAAACCAGCAGAAGACAACTAAAAAGAAATGTCGGATGAGCTCAGGGCATGGAATTATGATATTGTAGTCACTAATGATTCTTGGTTTCACCCAACAGCCTGATGCATTCAGAGAAACAAAATATCCAGGGCCTCAATATCTCTGGAAAGCAAAGGTTCCCTGCACCAGTTACCGTTCAACTTTTGTTTTGACAGGCACATGCAAGCTCTACAGCCTCGAAACTTCATTTCTGAAGATCTCCCACTTACCAAGTACTCCTTTGCCAAAAACATCCTGTCCCAATTCGCACTTGTCAGATCATTTTTGATACCATCAAAATTGACCTTTCTCTAAGTTAGAATTTCAACCTGTGGTCCACACCTCTCTTTTTCCATATTTACTTGGAATCTCATGGCATTATGCAGTGATGCAGGTGGATGCTTCCCTGGTATCATGGATTCTCAATTACCTGACTGGCAGACTACAGTACGTGTGCTTGCAAAACTGTGTGTCCAACAGAGTGATCAGCAGCACTGAGACTCCACAGGGGACTGTCTTGTCTCCCTTTCTCTTCACCATTTACACCTCAGACTTCAACAACTGCACAGAGTCTTGTCATCTTCAGAAGTTTTCTGATGACTCTGCCATAGTTGGATGCATCAGCAAGGGAGATGAGGCTGAGTACAGGGCTACGGTAGGAAACTTTGTCACATGGTGTGAGCAGAATTATCTGCAGCTTAATGTGAAAAAGACTAAGGAGCTGGTGGTAGACATGAGGAGAGCTAAGGTACCAGTGACCCCCGTTTCCATCCAGGGGGTCAGTGTGGACATGGTGGAGGATTACAAATACCTGGGGATACGAATTGACAATATACTGGACTGGTCAAAGAACACTGAGGCTGTCTACAAGAAGGGTCAGAGCCGTCTCTATTTCCTGAGGAGACTGAGGTCCTTTAACATCTGCCGGACGATGCTGAGGATGTTCTATAAGTCTGTGGTGGCCAGTGCGATCATGTTTGCTGTTGTGTGCTGGGGCAGCAGGCTGAGGGTAGCAGACACCAACAACATCAACAAACTCATTCGTAAGGCCAGTGATGTTGTGGGGATGGAATTGGACTCTCTGATGGTGGTGTCTGAAAAGAGAATGCTGTCTAAGTTGCATGCCATCTTGGACAATGTCTCCCATCCACTACATAATGTACTGGGTGGGCAGAGGAGTACATTCAGCCAGAGACTCATTCCACCGAGATGCAGCACAGAGCGTCATGGGAAGTCATTCCTGCCTGTGGCCATCAAACTTTACAACTCCTCCCTTGGAGGGTCAGACACCCTGAGCCAATAGGCTGGTCCTGGACTTATTTCATAATTTACTGGCACAATTTACATATTACTATTTAACTATTTATGGTTCTATTACTATTTATTATTTATGGAGCAACTGTAACGAAAACCAATTTCCCCTGGGATTAATAAAGTATGAGTATGACTATGACTATTATGATCACCAGGTGCAGTGTTCCCATACACTAATTTCTGTCACTAGTACTGGATCATTTCCTAATAGCTTATTGCACACTTCTACTTTGGGAATTCTACTATTTGAGAGCACATTTGACAAACTCTACCTCATGTAGTCCTTTTACAATATGGAAGTCCCAGTCAATATATGGAAAGTTAAAATCGCTTACTATATCAATCTTTGTTTCTGGCATAGTCTGTGATCTCTCTGTAACTTTATTCCTCTTAATCCCTCAGACTTTTGGGTGTGACCAAGTCCCAGTAATGGTAACAATATCATAATTCACTGCACTGAGTTCATCTGGCTTTCCTATAGTGCTTTTTGTATTTGATATACACAGCTCAGCACAGTCATTGCACCATGTTCAACCTTTTGATTGTTGACTTTGTCTGAAGTTTGAACAACATCTGACTGGTGTCAAGAAAACAACCACTTCATCAGTGTCACAGAAACAAAGGAGCTGCTTGTGGATTACAGAAAGAATGGAGACAGGCTAACCCCTATTGACATCAATGGATCTGGAGTTGAGAGGGTGAACAGATTTAAGTTCCTCGCCATACACATCATCGAGGGTCTCACGTGGTCTGTACTTACCGTCTGTGTGATGTAAAAGGCACAACAGTGCCACTTTCACCTCAGACGATTGAAGAAGTTTGGAATGTGCTCCAAAATGTGAAGAACTTTCTACATGGACACAACTAAGGGCATCCTGACTGGCTGCATCACTGCCTGGTATGGGAATTGTACCTCCCTCAATCGCAGGACTCTGCAGGGAGTAGGGCAGACCTACTGCAAATTGCTGTACAATGTCAACCCCAGCTGATGTTGGTGTTTCTCCTGTTCAGCTGGTGGTGAGGAAGGGGTTTACCTCAGGGTTGTGTAAATTGAGGGTTCGGGAGGCATTGGAAAAGGGCCGGGACCGACCCGGACAGCTGGAGGCTCCGGGCTCTCCAGTCTTGCATCCCTGGTTTTAGTTTTGCCTGAGTCAGGATTGCGGGATCAGTTTGTTGTGGTTCTCCAAGCTGGGAGGGTGGATGTGGGTGAAGAGGACCTGTCTATGTGTCAGTGTGCAGTGAATGGTAAGAAGGGTGTGGGGCCACTGGCGGGACAGAGTGTGGCTGGGGTATTGTGGGTTATTGGACGCAACATACCTGGGTGGATGGGCACGGGGTAAATTAAGTTGGATCAGACAGCTCAGCTCGCCTGTCCTTTCAGGAGGCCACAGTTCTCTCTTCATCTTAATTACTGACTAATCTGCCTGTTAACATTGAGTTTGATACAGAGCCCCAGAGTCTGCAAACAGATGTTTGGTAGGAAGCAGAGGCTTATGGTGAGAGGCTGTTTCTTAGACCCGAGTCCCGTGCTTAGTGACGCTCCCTGGGGTTATGCCCATTGCTACTTGTCATGTGCATTGATAATTTGCTTGAGAAAGTATAGGGTATGGGTCGAGAGTTTGCAGCAAGTTCAACAATAACTTTTTTTCAAAGATGGTAAGTATAAACACTCCCCTCTCTTTCACTCAGAACTGACCAAAAGCTACTTCAGAAGATGCAAGACCTTGAACTGAGTAAACAGTCAGGGAACAGGAGTGGTTTTAAAGGGCTAGGCTGCTGACAGCACATTATCAGACCTGGAGTGATTGCAACTGAGTCTGACAGAGGCATAACTGGTTCTTCTGGGCACATTCAGTCTCACTCGAACTATTTCCTACCTTCCTTTGTACAGGTATGTAATGTCTAAAGGACCAGTGTTTGAGTAAATGAGACTCACCAAACTTTTTCCTGACTGAATCACTGGAATCTCCGAGTCAGATGGGTCCTCTCCAGTTGATGCTCTCAATCCTCGGGCTGGTTCACTTGTTGCTGTTCTCGTCTTCAGTCGTGGTTTGCTTCCAGTTGGTGTTTTTCTTCCAATAAATCTCTCACCGCAGGTCTAACTTTAACATGAAAGATAATGAAGCACATTAACAATAGAAAGGAGAACCAAACATTTCTGCTTAATGTTACTAAGAATCAAACTCACTGAAATTTAAACGTTGAAGGCAAATATAATGATCTCAGTGAACAATCTTTTATTGTCCCTCACACGTCACAAAACGATATGGGATAAGAAGGAGCCATCATTCAGTCATGGTAAGACATAAGACACAGGAACACAATTAGGTGATTTGATCCATCTGGTCTGCCCCATCACTCAATTATGACTGATTTTTATTCCAACACCATATTCCTGCTTTCCTCCTGTAACCCTGAAGCTACTTAGAAATCATGAACATATTAATCTCTGCCATAAATATACCCAAATGGCAGCCTCAACCAACCTCTGCGGCAACAAATTCCACAGATCAAACATCTTCTGACCAAAAAAAAATTTCTCATCTCAGTTTTAAAAGGAAGCATCTTTATTCTGAGACTGTGCTGTCAGATCACAGTCTCTCTGTCTAATGCAAACATCCTCTCCATGTCCACTGTATCCAGGCTTTTCAGCATTTGGTAGGTTTACTTATCCATACATCCCCCCACCACACCCCCACCGTCCCTCTGAACTCCATTGAGCACAGGTCCAGAACCATCAAATGCTCCTCATACATAAAGATGATCATTGCTGAGATTATTCTTGTAAACCTCGTTAGCAACAACTGTACTGAACACATTTCCAGGAAAAACAGACAAATTGGTACCAGGATAATTCACAGGTAAAAGTTGTGCATTCTTTACTGTTCTACTATCACAGAACGAGCCATTTCCATTTCCAGGTTAAATGAGGTCCATTTCAGGAATTATAAAACTATTCCAGGGTGAATGTAATAAAAAGAAGCTGGAATTACAGGAAACACTCAGCAAGTAAGGAACATCTGTGGGGAGAGGAACAAACTTTACAATTCAGGTTAATAACATTTCATCAGAATGACTTCAAACATTTTCAGTTTTTAGTGCAGATCTCCAGCAACTTGAGATTCTGTTTGTTTTTCCCCAAGTGACAGACAGGTGACAGTGAGGGGGGATGGGATTTCCAAACACAGTTTGAACACTAAACTCCCGGGTCTATTTCAACTGTTGTAAACAAGGAACAGCGCATTTACTAACAGCCTTTCCCTGTGAGGATGGAATGGGAACTCATCCTCTCTTCAGATTAGCAGTCAGTGCTTCCAAAGGAACTCCAGAAACAAACATCTGATCCCAGACCAGAAATACTCGCTCAACACCTCATAAGTCCAAGCAGCTTGATCCCTGGGTCCATTTTACCTGGATCAAAAATTGTAATATCCCAGGACCCAACCTCACAGAGTCACACAGCTGAATCTGCCACTCTCAGTGTGAGAGTGTGTGAGGTCGGTACCCTGAGAGCCTCACACATTGTCCCCGCATCTCACACCGGGTAGTGCAATCTGGGATTTTCCCACAACCAATGTCCAGCTGCTCAAAATTTCTGCTTCATTGCAGAAGGACGACCGTCCAGCCCCATCTGTAGAAGCACTAACCAAAGTCAAATTCCAACAGTGCCATATGCCTGGAATGTAGATCACAGGATTATAGCCCAAGCACCAACTCTCCCAGTACTCTTTGCTGCCAGTAAAATGCTGCAGTGTGTCAGCCAGTCACAGCTTAAAAACTAACACTCCCACACCAATGCACAACAGAACAGGTACCTGATGACCCTCTGACATTCCAGCTAACAAAAACTGATTCTGGAAATAACTCAGCAAGGTCAAAGGTGCAAAAGAACACTTCACAATGAAAACAAGGGTCAGAGGAAGGATTGCTGATATATAACATTGAGGAGGTAGGATACAGGGTGGACCGAGCTTCACCCAGATGGTTGATGCATATCACTGAAGCAGTGGGGAGGGGGTGGGCAGGTGTGGTTAGGAGACTGGACAGAGGGTGAACAAGATGGGCAGGGATGAGCAGATGGAACCAGGTGAGAGAAGGGATCAAGGACAATCACTGATGGTCGTCCAACAATACACAGATACTGAATTAATAGTACATACTACTGTATAGAATGACAAAGTTAGAACAAACAACAAGAACTCTGCCATATATACTTTGACCCCCACCAAATTTTTATCAACACACCATAGAACATTTCCCATCCGGACACTTCACATTTTTGTATGGTAACTTCTCTGCCCGTGACTGCAAGGAATTGCAGAGACCTTTGGATAAAGATCTTGTCCTGTCCATGCTGAACCAACAGCTGTCGCTGGGTTATAAACGTGCAGGAGCAATGTGTGGTTAAGTGCCGCCTTGCTCAAGGACACGATACATTGCCTGGTCTGAGGCTTGAACTCGGGAATTTCAGATTGCTAGTTCAACAGCTTAACCACTTGGCCACATGCACATCACAGAAACCATTCTTCCCACCCCCCAGTCCCTCAGTAAAGAAGGCAGTGAAATCAAAGATCCCCACAACCTGGGACATCTTCCTTTCTCACCCACCCCAGTCAGGGAGAAGACACAACAGCCATAAAGCTCAAGGACAAATGCGAGGAGCCTCAGGAAGCGAGGCGAGCTGGGGGAAGTTAACGGGACTCAGTGGCCGACATCAAATTCTTCAACACAACAGGGAGGAAGCATCCCCATGTATGCAGGTCCGTGAGCACACACCACGTGATCTTGCATCACAAAACGGAGGGCGGGGCAGATCTGCGGTAAACAGCCTCACGTGACCTGTTGGTGGGACTTCCATTTCAATTCTGCGGAAATAGACAGCCTGGGCTCCCGGTTTGGATCGTTCAATGAAGATTAAGTGAAGTCGACATATTTCCGACGAGCCCAGATAACTGTGTACTAAATGAGTAATTGGCTCTGATTTCGGGGCTCACGGCCAACATCAGACCTCCCCGCTCGGGATCGGTCTGAATACCCACCGATGGGAAAGTGGTATCTTCGGCCCGCAGACAGTGATCCCGAACCCCGGTCTCCCGACCCTGGAGGCGAGGATCCCTTCCCGATACGGCAGACGTATCCCTTCACACTAAGCGGAAAGGAAAACACAGCCCATTCAGAGATAGTGAGCATGCGCAAAGTGGTAGATGTGTCATCCGGAGGGCGGGGCTTCCGAAACAGACACGCAGGCATTCCAGTTAAAGGAACATGTGTGGCAAAAGTATCGCTCAAAATTATTGTGCACACGCTTTCATTTGTGGTGGTGTCAAAGGATGTACAGTCAATACTGGGTCTATCTGGCTGTGAGAGACGTAATTTGGTGAAAAGAGTCTGGAAAGTGATACAGAGTCAGAATACAGTGACCTGATGAAAGAGTATCAGGACTTGTTCAAGAGCTTTGTTGTCTTCCAGGAGATCACACGATTAAAATTGACAACACAGTGCCACCCGCAGTACATCCATGTGGAAAAGTGCCTTTTGCATTACATGATCAACTGAAAACAGAGCTGAAGCGACAGAATGTTGAATGACAGTCGGCAGAAGGTGATGTAACTCGACTGCAGGTCCAGCTCATGGAGGCAAATGCTGACATGGAGGATATAAAAGCAGCAGCTGCAGTTTCTGAGACGACCAAACAGGAGGCAATTGATGATGTGAAAAAGCAATGGCAGGAGGAGGTTGCTTCAATGCAAGCGACAATGAATCTTTATTTCAGTTAGAACAAACATAACAAAAAGCATCATTTTCAATGATGCTTTCATAAGATAAAATTAAATAATACAAATCAAGAAAAACATAGATATTCTGTAAAACAGACTGAAAGGGTGTAGGCTGAAGTTGCAGCTTATGACCCCTACCACTCTTACTTATACAAAAGCACATTTGGTGTCAATCATCGCATCAAAACAAAAAATATCATAATCGTTTAACACAAAAATCCAATTCCAAGTATCATTTATTTACATTACTCCCATTCATTTTAAATTGTGTATTTTATATTTTTTCATTAAATTATTTTTAAATAATTTTTTTAACTAGTTAAGTGTGGTGCATGTTTTTAAATTCTCACGACAACTGGTCCATAGATTCACCCCTCTGACTGAAATACAATGTTTATTTCTTACATTTGTTCTTATCCTTTGTTTTTGAAATATATAGGTTCCTCTCATATCATGTTGACTTTCTCGCATTTTAAACAACCTTTGGATACTTTGTGTTAACTGTCCATTTTTTACTTTATACATAATCTGTATTATTTTAAAATCTACAAAGTCTCTGAATTTTAAAGCGTTTAGTTGACTAAATAGTGGATTGGTTGGCTCATAATAACTTGTCTTATTTACAATTCGCATGGCTTTCTTTTGGAGTAGAAAAATCAGTTTGTATTTGTTTTGTATGTATTTCCCCATACCTCTACATAGTAAGTCATGTATTGGACTCTAAGTGAACAGTATAATGTATACAAATATTCCTGATTTAAGAAATCTTGCGATTTGTACAGTATTGCAATAGGTTTTGACAATTCTGATCATTTTGACATAATTTATATGTGGTTTCCAGCATAATTTATTATCTATTACCACTCCTAAAAATTTGGTGTCAGATACCTTATCAATTTCACCATCACTTATTCTAAGTTTACTATATGAATTTGGTGCACAGTTTCCAAATATTGTGAATTTAGTTTTACTTAGATTCAGTGATAATTTGTTAGCATCAAACCATTTCTTTATCATTTTTAATTATTTTTTCTTTATCCAAAACTTGTTTCAGATGTTCCCCACTACAAAATATAATTGTATCATCAGCAAACAATATGCATTTTAATGTCTGAGAAACCATACATATATTGTTTATATACAAAATGAACAGCAATGGACCAAACACTAAACCTTGTGGAACCCCACAAGTTACCCTCAAAAGTTTTGAATTCGAGTTGTTTATATGTATGTACTGATACCTATCTTCCAAATAACTACTTAACCAGTGATGTGCCACCCCTCTAATACCATAAATTTCTAATTTTGTTAATAATAATTTATGGTCAATGGAAGAGACACTGAGAGAATATGAGATTCAGTTTCATCACCATCTAGAGCAAGAACGCTCACAGTGGGCACAGTATAAGGAAGCAGTGGAACGAGATTTGACTGATCTAAGGAGACGCTTGTCTGAAGGACAAGGCGATGAAGTAAGGATGCAAGACAAAATGAACACATGGACACTGAAAGCTACAGTACTTGAAGAAGTACAACCCAGATCATACATGGTCCAAACAGAAGAAGGATCAGTGTTAAGAAGAAATCGCAAAGACCTAAAGAAAGAGCCAACCTCAGAGATTCAGTAAACTGATGCAGACCAGACAAAACATGGAAATAACAGTGAAACACAAGATCCGTTTGAACCACTTAGAAGTTCTACTCGTGTTCATGAACCCCCAGAGAGACTGATAGAGACATGTTAAATTACACATTTGTTCTGGTTAATGTTGCTTATTGTTCTTATTTTTAAGGAAAGGAAGGGGTGGTGACAACATGTGTAATGACGTGTCAGATCTCTCAATGTACTGTTGTAATGTATCGATCTGTGTGGATGGTACATAGGGCAAGATCTTCACTGTAGCTCAGTACGTGATAAGAATAAACAAATTCCCCATTTTAATTGTGTGGAAATATTAGACAGGCTGAGCTTCTGATCTGGAACCTCAGAAGGAAACTTAATTGAATCGTTGTTATTTCTGAGGAATGCATATAAATAGAAAATGCTTCAATCTCGCATTACGATCTGCGGTAACTGGGATCAGGTGACCAGTGGTGGGTCTCCCATATCAACATTGGAATCAGGTTTAATAGCACCGGCATACCTCATGAAATTCGTTGTCTCTGCGGCAGCAGTAGGACCTACTTCATAACAATACATTTAAACAACTATGAATTAAAATAATATATATATTAAATAGATAAATTATATAAGTAGTGCAAAAATAAAAATAAAAAAGTAACACAACTCTTTTAATGGTGTAGAAATTCTGGATCAAAGCTTAACTAAACCATACACATTTATGAGAAGCTCAGAAAAATAGAGAAGGCTAAATTCTCATATGAATGGGTCATATACCCAGAAACATTGGTTGCACTTTGGCAGGCCAAAACAGTGGAAAAGACTATAAGACCATAAGATATAGGAGCAGAAGCAGGCCATTCGGCCCATCAAGTCTGCTCCATCATTCAATCATGGGCAGATCCATTTCATCCAGTCATTCCCTCTCCCCTGCTTTCACCCATACCCTTTGATGCCCTGGCTAATCAAGAACTTATCTATCTTTGTCTTAAATACACCCAATGACTTGGCCTCCACAGCCACTCATGGCAACAAATTCCACAGATTTACCACCCTCTGACTAAAGTAATTTCTCCACATCTCATTTCTAAAAGGACGTCCTTCAATCCTGAAGTCATGCCCCCTTGTTCTAGAATCCCTTACCATGGGAAATAACTTTGCCATGTCTAATCTGTTCAGGCCTTTTAACATTTGGGATGTTTCTATGAGATCCCCCCTCATTCTCCTGAACTCCAGGGAATACAGCCCAAGAGCTGCCAGACGTTCCTCATACGGTAACCCTCTCATTCCTGGAATAATTCTCGTGAATTATCATTGAACCCTCTCCTATGTCATTATATCCATTCTAAAATAAGCCCAAAACTGTACACAATACTCCAAGTGTGGTCTCACGATTTCCATATAGAGCCTCAACATCACATCCCTGCTCTTATATTCCAGACCTCCAGAAATGAATGCCAACATTATATTCGCCTTCTTCACCACTGACTCAAACCTGGAGGTTAATGAAACAGACTGCCATATTTTTACCAGATATTTAGTTTCTCCCTCCATACCTTCCCTGTCCCTTTCCCTCCACCCCCAGGTCACAGATTACTCAGAGTTATAGTTTCAGCAACATTTTAAATTTTTCCCTCTGTATCTTCCCCGTCCCATCCCTTCACAGCCCTGGCTCACAAAGATACTGGTTTGATTCCCATCCCGGTTGAGAACATCTTGTCATAAGGGGGCCACTGGGAGCGGACCCAAATGCAAGACACAGACACTGACGTACTAGGTTAATCAAGAAAGCAAGGGAAGTGGGGAAGAAAGGATGCTGGACATGACACAGGCCCTGGATGAGATACGGATACAGGACCTGGGCTAGGACTTGACTAGGATAGCGGAACCAGGACATGGAACTTGGAACTAGGCGCCTGGACTTGGACTCCGAGCCAGAGACTGGACAAGGACCCGAAACCTGGGTCTTGACACGGGCTCCGACCCCGGATCGAAGCAAAGACTGACGAGGCTTGGGTTCTTCGAGGCTAGGGTACTTCTAGGCTTGGGTATGGACACCTAGCCAATGACTGGGCAAGGACCCAGAACCTGGGACTTGACTCGGGCTCAGAATCCAGAACTAGGCGAGGACAAGACGTGGCTACAGGATGAGCAGTGGTAACAGGACTGGACGTCAGACTCCTGGACAGGACAAGGGAACACCAGCATCTGCCTGGGCAAGGTACTCTTGGGCTGGGCAAGACACGTGTACAAGGCGAGAACACAAAGCCATGGCTTGGACAGGACAAGGTACTTGGACGTGGCTAGGACTGGACGAGACCCCGAAGCTTTGACTTGATTGAGGGAGAGACAGGAAATTGACAGCAGTGCAGGCAAGGCAAGGCTTCAGACGAGGCAAAGCGAGGCAAAGCGAAGCAAAGCTTCAGGAGGAAGGTGAAGGGAAGGGATACAGACAGGGGGTTTGGACAGGAACAATCCAGAGGCCAGCGGCTGAATCCTGAAGCTATTTATGAAGCCAGCCCAAACGAGAATCAGCTGCCTCACCAGAAACTGGGGAAACCAGAAAACGTGGAATAAGGAGCATGAACCGGAATACAGCACCATAAAAGCTGCCTGGGAGGGGTGAAAAGCATTGTCAAGGATGCATCTCACCCTAACTATGGACTTTTTACTCTCCTCCCCTGTGACCCTGCTGAATCTCACATCACAGCACTAAGCAGTATTGCACCCATATTGTACTGTCTCAGAACTTTTATATTTGTGTACTGTGGACTCACTTTTTTTATTCACAGTTATTTTGTAAATAACACCATTCTTTGCATTTCTGGTTAGATGCCAACTGCGTTTCATTGGCTTTGTATCTGTAGTCGGCACAATGACAATAAAGTTGCATCTAGTCTGATCTAATCACTCAATTCAGACCAAACCAGAATTGTTCAGGTTTCATTTAAATCAGTCCATGTACATAAGCACTAATTTCTATTCACGTTGCTCCGGCCTCACTGGACAGGAACACTGAAACATCACGTCAGAAACAGCAAGAAGTGGCCATTCAGCCCCTCTAACCATCAACGAGATGATGGCTGCTCTCCCATCTCAGCCACATGTTTCTGCTTGATCCTCATTTCCTCGATCCCTTTGGTCTCCACACATCTGCCGGCCTCTGTTTTATGTGAGGACGATCACTGAGTCTTCACCACCCTCTGTGGTGGGGATCTACAGACATTCACTATCCTCGGAGTGGAGACATTTCCCCTCATCTCAGTCCCGGACAGTCCACCCCATTTTTCAGAGACTGGGATCCCTGGTTCAACCGGTAATGATGTTGTGCATTTCAATGTGATCACCTCTCAGTTCTTGATTCTCTAAATGAAAGGGTTATCGCATTTGATCTTTCTTCATATGATGACCCCACCACCCCAGGGATCAGTCTGGTGAATCTTCATTGCACTCTCTATAACAAATACTCTCTAACCCCTTTGTTAACCCTCTATGGTATTAATTTCCATCTTCTGCAGCCCCGTGTTGCCCCAAACACTCACCTCCCACCCCGTCACTATTTCCACCTTCCCACCTCCCCCTCACCTGGATCCACCTCTCACTCCCCAGCTCTTGCCCCATCCCCACCCCTCACCTCTTTTCTCTGACTATTTCCCGTCCACTCTCAGTCCAGAGGGAGGGTCTCGGCCCGAAATGTTGACGGGCCATTTCCCTCCACAGATGCTGCCCGACCCACTGAGTTCCTCCGGCAGTTTGTTCTTTGGTCTGTATAACCCGTGTTAGTGTGGGGAGCGGGATTTTACACCATATTCCCGGTACAATCTCAACAAAACACAAATAATTGTCACTTTGCCCGGACCATTGGCCCCGCTTGCAGGGCAACAGTCTGCCGGTGTTTGCCCCCCAATGTGGTGAATCGCCACCACCGTGGGCTCAGACATTTCCACAGATGAGCCCCTCCTGTCCCCACCGGGACAAACATCCTGTCCGCCCCCTCTCTCACCGTCTTCATCCTTTCAATAAAATCCCCCTCTCCCTCCCCGGGGAACCGGCATCAAACCGACGGGCCGAGCGGTCTCCTCCTACCTCTCAGCGATACATCAGACTCCGGCCGCAGGAGACGCTTCACAAACGCCCCAACTTCCCTCGGAGAGAAATGGAAATAAATCAAAAAGCGGACATTTACTTTCAGGTTTATCCCGCTTCAACGGAGAGATCGGAATCAGCGAGGGTAACGCCCTCTCGGCCGGTCCAGCTCTGCTATTGGTTGTAAGCAGTGATTGACATCGCTTCGCACCAATGGAAATAGCGCAGCTCTGCAATCAATGCAATTCCTCTGCTGACTGTCCGGGGGGCGGGCGTGGGTCGTGCTGAATAGCTCAGCCGTTAAACCGAAAAAGCTCGAGCACAGTAGCGCGTGTGTGACGTAAGGCACCGTGCTCGTCACAGCAGAAGCAGATACGGGGAGACCATGGGTGACGTCAGGCGTGGGGGGGTGCTGTGTGACGTCACGTGAGGGGGCGCACTTCAGTTTTAAAACACCTTTTGTTGGGTCCGATCTGGAACAACAAAATTAAATTCGGGTTTCATCGGGACCGGATCCGGTGTTGTGAGATGTGTCCGGCTGTGCCGTGTTGTTGGTGGAGTGGGCAGCGGGGTGTTTGTCTCCGGGCTCTCCTCAGCCCCGGTTTTCACTTTGCGACCGAGCCCGGGCCGTGGATCAATTCCTTGTGGTTGTGCAGGGGGTTTGGGGCGAAGGGACAGTCTGTCTGTCTGTGTGGGTCGGGGTTATGAGTGGGTGTGGGTGTGGGTGTGGGTCCCGGGACAAATTAACTTGTAAACACCGGACCATCTGGTGAATTGGATCAGACAGCTTCGCTCGCCTGTCCTTTCAGGAAACAACAATTCTCTCTTCATATTAATGACTGTCTAAACTTGCTGTGAACAAGATTCTGTGTTACAAGATTGTGAGTTACAGAGTCTAGGACAGCTGTCACCGTCATGGGCTGCGAGTGCAGACAGGGATTGGGGTCACTGAGCTGTGCATCAGAGAAGGACACGGGTTTGTACAGCCTCCTGTGGGGTAGAAATGTCCACACGGTGAATTCGGATCTGCTGGCACATCGGGAGTCTGAAAGGGAAAGGGAATAGGGAAGGGGCTGAGCAGAGAGTTGTAACAGGGGAACCTGTTCAGGGGTGGAGGGGTACAGGAGCTGTCTGATAGATCGTTTTAATTGTTTTTTATAATCTGACAGATGGTGACTGAGGAAGAAGCTTGTTGACGGAGGATACCCGGAGGCGAGCAGCTCAGATACGGAATCAGGAATTGAATTGAATTGACTTTATTTCTTACATCCATCAGGAGTAAAAATCTTTACCTTACGTCTCCATCTAAATGTGCAACGTGCAATCATAGTAATTTATAATAGTTTATAATAAATAAAACAGACAATGTAACATAGAGTACACTCAAATCAGCGTGAGTTCATCAGTCTGACGGCCTGGTGGAAGAAGCTGTCCCGGAGCCTGTTGGTCCTGGCTTTTATGTTGCGGTACCGCTTCCCGGATGGTATCAGGAGAGTGACAGTGATGTGATTTCCTGTGTCACGGGTACAGACAGTCGTCTCAGGTGAGGAGTTTGTGTGAAGATGCAGCTTCCCTGGAGGTGGAGGAAAGAGGACACACCAACAGGTGGAACCAGCTGTGGGAAGACATGGTTTGTCAGGTCTGACGATGAGCTGAATGTACCATAACCTTCAGACTGAATCAGAAAACCATTCTGAGGGTATTTGAGATGTCAGAATCAGGGGAGATGTGATCACATGTGCAGAGGGCAGGGGTTGTGTCTCCATCAGACCCTCAGTGAGATGGTTCAAGTTACAATGTGCAGGAATGAAAACACAGTGTTTGGTGCTGGATTTAATCATTGATTCTGACACAGTGAGAGGGTTAGTTTTGTTGTAAGGAAGCAACATTAGTGGAAGACCACACAGGAACTTATTCAATTTCCAGTTGTTTAGCAGAAGTGACCAATTTGTATGTTACCTTGACAGAAACAGATTTTCATAGTGGTGACAAAGGGGTTCAGTCTGGTTTATTTCAGATTGGAGAGGGGTGAGGGGTTTTGAAGTCAATGCCTTGTGGTGTCACCATCGTTAATTTGTCATGTCTGGAGTGGTGGATCACACAGCACGGAAACAGGCCTTTGGCCGGCCATACCTGTTCTGACCATCCACTCACTGTCTGCACTGGTCCCATTTATCAGCACTTAGTTCATAGCTGACTGTATCTCGGCAGTTTCAGTGCTCACCCACTTCATAAATGTTGTGAAGGGACCTGCCTCCATCACCACCTCGGACAGTGTGTTCCAGTTTTCAGCTACCCTCTGAGTGAAAAATCTCTTCCTCAGATCCCTCTAAACCTCTTTGTCCTCTGTTTAAATCTATGCCCTCTGATCAGTGACACCTCTGTCCCAGGATCGTGGCCGACATGGGCATCAGTGAGGCCTTTGACAAGGTTCAGCATGGTAAAAATAGAATACTACAGCATAGTACAGGCCCTTTGGCCCACAATGTGCCGACCCTCAAACTCTGCCTCCCATCTAAGCCCCCAACTTAAATTCCTCCATATACTTGTCTAGTAGTCTCTTAAACTTCACTAGTGTATCTGCCTCCACCACTGACTCAGGCAGTGCATTCCATGCACCAACCACTCTCTGAGTGAAAAACCTTCCTCTAATATCCCCCTTGAACTTCCCACCCCTTACTTTAAAGCCATGTCCTCTTGTATTGAGCAGTGGTGCCCAGGGGAAGAGGCGCTGGCTATCCACTCTATCTATTCCTCTTATTATCTTGTACACCTCTATCATGTCTCCTCTCATCCTTCTTCTCTCCAGAGAGTAAAGCCCTAGCTCCCTTAATCTCTGATCATAATGCATACTTTCTAAACCAGGCAGCATCCTGGTAAATCTCCTCTGTACCCTTTCCAATGCTTGCACATCCTTCCTATAGTGAAGCAACCAGAACTGGACACAGTACTCCAAGTTGCTGTGGAAAGTTAGATCACATGGGATCTACGGAGAGCTGGCTAACTGGATGCACAGTCGCCTTGATGGTAGGAAGCAGAGAGTGAAAGTGAAAGGCTGTTTATTGGACTCAAGGCCTGTGCCTAGTAATGTTCCCCAGGGTTACAACCATTGCTCTCATTATTTATTGATATTTACTTATATTTGCATTTACACAGTTGTTGAATTCTCTGCTCTACTTGATCTTTCACTGATCATCTTGTTATCTAGATCAATAATTTGGTTGAGAATGTACAGGGTATGGATGGTAGGTTTGCAGCAAGTAAGTTCAAACACGTACCTTTTCTGAAATATATTAAGTTTAAACTCTCCACTATTTCCCTCTCCGCAATTGACCACCCGCTCGCCTTACTGCCTTCCCTCTCTGCCCCGTCTTCCCTCTCACCCCCACATTGGACATAAGGTCCTGGTGAAAGTGAATTCTTTTAGGGGAGTCTGAAAGGGAATTCTTCACTCCGAGTTTGGTGGGAGTGTGGAATGAGCTGCCAGTGGAAGTTGTGGATGTGGGTTCGATTGAGATACTAAAGAGATATTTGGGTGATGACGTGGATGGGAGGTTTATGGAGGCTATGGTGCAGGTAGTTGGAACGCGGCAGTAAAAACAAAAGCAGGTCAGCATTGACTAGAAGGGCCGAAGGGCCTGTTTCAGTGCTGCTGGGCTCTGTGACTGTAATAATATTCTGATCTGTAATTTCCACAGTCAGTGCTTTGCTGCTAATGATAGAACCCAGAAATTTACCCAAACAAGAACTGAAAGACTCTTAGCTGGCTACAAAAAGTGTTTAAAAGCTGTGATACTTGCCAAAGTACTAAGTACTGACCATGCAGATTGCCCAGACTTTTGCTTCAGGCCCTTTTCCTTTTCTGTTATTTTGAAACTGTAAAAGATGGAAATAAAAATGTAATCTTGCTTAAGATATTAAAGAAATGTGTCATGTTTAACTTTATACTTTTTGGAAATCAGGTCATCTTTTACTCGCTTAGCTATTCACTGTAACAGAAATTTTGACCCGTGGTGCCCAAACATTTACATGCCACTGTATATATCCTGTGCCTTCCGAATTGCTTCCAGAAATTCCTGCCATTGCTGCTCTGTTTTCATCCCTGCCCGTGTTCTCTTCAAATCAATTTTGACCAATTTATCTCTCATGCCTCTCTAATTCTCTTTATTCCACATCTGACTTTTGCTTCTCCTTCTCCAATGTCAGGGTGAATTTCATCATATTAAGATCACTTGCCCCTAAGGGATCTTTGAATTTAAGTGACCTAATTAATTCCACTTCATTACAACACCCAATCCAGAATAACTGATCCCCAAATGGGCTCAGCCACGAGCTGCTCTAAAAAACCACCTTGTAGGAATTCTAGGAATTTCTCCTCTTGAGACCAACACCATCCTAATTTTCCTAATCATCTGCATGACAATCCCTCATGACATTGCCCTTTTGGCACACATTTTCTATCTCCCATTGTAATTTGTGGCCCACATACTTACTACTGTTTGGGGGTCTCTATACAATTCTCATCAGGGATTTTTTTTTTACATTTGCTGTTCCTTAATTCTACCCACAGATTCGACACCTTCCAACCCTATGCCATCTCTTTCTAATGATTTTATTTAATATTTTACCAACAGAGCCACACAACCCCACTACCAGCTTGTTCTTTCAAGAAGCATGTAAGTATCTGATAAGCAGTCATGATAAGAAAGACAGGCCAGAAAACTTAAATGAGATACTAACTCAGAAAAATGAATCATCACTATGAAAGAAAACATTAACCAGTGGAATGAGTATGACCCTCCATGATCTGGGCCGACAATTACGTGTCGGCGGCATCTAATTAATTAGCATGTTTATTTTGGTTTTTTTCTTAAAGGTGTGCTGTGTGCCCCCGGCTACCGCTGCATTCTGCACGAATCACTATCTATCTGCGGTCTGGGGGTTGGGGTGGTGGGACACTGGGGTGTCGTCTGTTTCCATCAGGCAGGCAGCTCATCTTCTCCTATGTCTGCCCGCCTCAATATCGAAGGTCGAGATTCATCGTCTGCTGTGGCTGATGCGGAAGGTTTGCTTGACTGCTGAACCTTGCGCATTTTTAGATCATACAGTTCTTTGTAAGCACTCAAACCATCCTGCAAATATCTCCAAACTGACGTACCCTTTCAAAATTAAAGTTGTACTTTATCATTGCAGTGAAAATCTCACGCAGTTGCTTCACGTTCATTTCGCTAATGAATTAGGTTTTGATTGTTATCCTTTCCTCTTCCAATTGCATCAACTCTTCATCTATCAGTTCTTGGTCATGGGATGCCAAAACCTCTTCAACAGCTTCATCAGCTTCCACAAGCCAAACTCACGTTGTCCTTACTTCGTTCACCACGATCAAAACGCTTAATTATGTCTAGTTTTACGCTAAGTGTAACACCCTTACGAGCTCTTTCAAGCTTTTCCGACACCTTAGAACTCATCTTGCTAACGGCTGCTCAATGCAACGTGATTAAGCAATGCCGGCGAGAATGCCATTCCAAATCCGGGGGGAGAGCAGCTGCTCGGGATGCGCACTGATTTTTTTCGTAACAGTGAAAACACCTTCTGTTAGCGAAAACAGGGAACTAATGTAGGTCTTTCGTAACAGTGAGGTTTCGTAAAGCGAACGTTCGAAAAGCAGGGGACACCTGTACAGGACAGGTTGGTTAACAAAAGGAAAAAAAAAATCAAAAATACATGAAATACAAACAAACAAGGCAGTAAGTGCAGAAAATGCCAAGAGAAACCAGAAACAATCCAACACAGTTCAGGATCCTGAAGCAGTTTAACTCAATCTGATTACTTACAAAGGCACAATCAAGTGGCAAATATCATTCACCAAAATCTTGCTTTAAAATTCAAACTCATGAATGCCCTCCATCACTTCATAAAGGCACCACAAATTCAAGCCTGATCCAGTTTTATAGTCAAAATCTTACAAATTATTTGATAATCAATACATTATTTCAGACAGAACAATCCATAATAACCATCCGGATATAATATGACAGGATAAACAAGCAGGAACAAGTCCCTCAATAAATAAAACCATTCCCAACACACACATCCTCGACCAGTGGAGCACCTCACCACAGGTATTGTTTGTGTCATCAGATAGACAACCAAAAGATTTTCTCTGTCAATCAGCTTCCAAATGTTGCTACTCTGTCATTCGTTGCCACGACCTGCTGCTGATTCCCTTCTCCTCGACTTATTCAGTCTGCAGACAGTTCAAGGGAAACCTCTTCACCCACAGAGTGGTGCCTGTTTGGAACGCATCACCACAGGGAGAGTGAGAGATGAACAACAGGGGAGGATTTAAAAGGACTGTTGTGGAACTGAATCACTGGCAGGGTCCAGCTGGCCTGAGTTGACTCTCTACTGTACACTAGTTGTGTTATAAATTCACTAAGTAGCATAGACAGAGTTTAAAATAGAACTGATTTATTGGTCTCTTATCCAGAATATTAAACTCCAGTCCCATTAAACGTGAATATGCAGCAGAAGAAACTCTTCCCATGCCCAGTAACCAGGGTGCAGAACTGGGTGTGGTGAGCAGCAAGAATAATTGCAGAGTTCAGCACCGACAGTCACTCTCAAAATTGCATTCAGCAACGGTGATGGCCAAATATCCAGCCTGCAGCTTTTTGAAACTTTCTCCCCAGTGTGAACCCGGTAGTGTGTAACAAGCTGTAAGGTTTCACTGCTAATGTAACGGCTTCTCAGTAATGTTTCACCGCTGGGGTAATGGTTTCTCTGTAGCAGCAATGTTTAGGTTACGACTAGAGATAACAGGGTTTTGGAGTGCGGGCTATACCATGACAGAAGTGTTCTTTCTTTTGAGTCTGGAAGAGAGATTTTCATGGTCTTTTGTCGGGGAGAGATGAGAAAACATGAATGGACAGAGTGGGCCCTTTTTTTTTGTTCACATCACTAACCCTATAGTCAAAGTAAGAATTATAAAGCTCAATCACTTAATGACATATAGTTTACTGTTTGTTATTTTGGGGTACTGATTTGTAACAGGGGACACATCACGCAGCATCCACCCAAATGAGATTTCTTAAGTTTGGCCAGGCTGAGGGGCTATCACCCCCCGATATTAAACTGCTAGCCGAAGCGGGGGTTATATAAGGTTAGATGACTAAGCGAATCGCTTCCCACAGTCAGAGCAGGTGAACGGACTCTCTCCACTGTGAACTCAATAACACACATTTGGTTGATATGGCTGAGAGAATCTCCTCCCAAAGTCTGAGCAGGAGATCGGCCTCTATCCAGTGTGAACTCGCTGGTGTCTCTGTAGTTGACATGACCGAGTGAATCCCCTCCCACAGACTGAGCAGATGAACGGCCTCTCCCCAGTGTGAACTCGCTGGTGTGCCACCAGTTGAAATGACGAAGCAAATCCCTTCCCACAGTCTGAGCAGGTGAACGGTCTCTCCCCAGTGTGAACTCGCTGATGTACCTTCAGATGAGATGACATAGTAAATCCCTTCCCACAGTCTGAGCAGGTGAACGGCCTCTCCCCAGTGTGAAATCGCTGATGTATCTTCAGTTGAGATGACGAAATGAATCCCTTCCCACAGTCTGAGCAGGTGAATGGCCATTCCCCTGTGTGGGCTGACTGGTGTGTCACGAGGTGAGATGACCGATTGAATCCCTTGCCACAGACTGAGCAGGTGAACGGCCACTTCCCAGTGTGAACTGACTGGTGTCTCTGTAGGAAGGATGATTCAGTGAATCCTTTCCCACAGACTGAGCAGGTGAATGGCCATGCCCCGGTATGAACTAACTGGTGTCTCAGTAGGTGAGGTGACAAAGTGAATGTCTTCCCACAGACTGAGCAGGTGAATGGCCTCTCTCCAGTGTGAAGTCTCTGATGTACCTTCAGTTTAGATGACCACGTGAATCCCTTTCCGCAGTCTGAGCAGGTGAAAGGCTTCTCCCCAGTGTGAACTCGCTGATGTACCTTCAGTTTAGATGATGAAATGAATCCCTTCCCACAGTCTGAGCAGGTGAATGGACAATCTCCAGTGTGAATTCGCTGATGTACCTTCAGCTGACATGACCGAATGAATCCCTTCCCACAGTCTGAGCAGGTGAATGGCCGCTCCCCAGTGTGAACTCGCTGGTGTCCCATTAGGTCAGATGACTGAGTGTATCTCTTCCCACAGTCCAAGCAGGTGAACGGCCACTCCCCTGTGTGAACTCGCTGATGTACCTTCAGTTTAGATGACAAAATGAATCCCTTCCCACAGTCTGAGCAGGTGAACGGCCTCTCCCCAGTGTGAACTCGCTGATGTCCCTTCAGTTTAGATGAGTAAGTGAATCCCTTCCCACAGTCTGAGCAGGTGAACGGCCGCTCCCCAATGTGAACTCTCTGGTGAACCTTCAGGTTAGATAACCAAGTGAATCCCTTTCCACAGTCCGAGCAGATGAACGGCCGCTCCCTGGTGTGAACTCGCTGGTGAGCCATTAGGTCAGATGACCAAGTGAATCCTTCCCCACAAATTCAGCAGATGACCAGCCTCTGCCCAGTGTGAACTGACTGGTGTGTCCACAGATGGGAAGACTGACTGAATCCATTCTCACACACAGAACAGGTGAATGGCCTTGCCCAGTGTGTACTTGCTGATGTACCTTCAGTTGAGATGACCAAGTGAATCCATTCCTGCTGTCTGAGCAGATGAATGGGATTCCCCCTGTGTAAAATGTCGGATGTGCCAGTCGGTCAGATGACCGAGTGAATCCCTCCCCACAGTCTGAGCAGGAAGGATGATCGAGTGAATCCCTTGCTCCACTTCTTAAATATCTGGACAGAGACAGCAAAACTGGTGTGTTGTGTTCAAGATTCCGGTAGACAAATTCCTCGTCATTTTTAACCTGTAAAAAGATTTACAAAATCCATCAGTGGGTGTAGGACAACATTTCAGATGAGATCACTTGAGTTGTCAAGGTGTAATTTGACATCAAACTGTTACAGTGAAGTTCAACCCAAGTTGGAGAGAGAAATCATCTTCTATCTGGGCACAGTGCTGGTATCTGGAATGACCATCAAACTCTCTGATGCTCTTCCTGTCTCTATAAGAATGGGGCATTTCTGCCATCTCCAATCTGTGACCTGGCTCAGTTTGACTCTCTCCATTGGTATTATTCCCTGTTCCCACTGAGCTGCATGGGTGCCTGGCCCCACAGTAACTGAAACACTCTCATGCAAATAGCCTTTGTTGACGTGCTGCTGGGATTTTCTTTTATGTTCTGTTAATTTAAAGTGCCACAGTTTTGACACCATGTAAATGACTCCGACTCAGATGTATGGTTGGTCTGCACAGCTGTTAAAAGGAATCAGAGTGAATATTAGTATCATTTTAGGTTCTTGTCACAGTCATAGAAAAGTACAACACAGAAACATAGAAACATAGAAACATAGAAAATAGGTGCAGGAGTAGGCCATTCGGCCCTTCGAGCCTGCACCGCCATTTATTATGATCATGGCTGATCATCCAACTCAGAACCCAGCCTTCCCTCCATACCCCCTGACCCCTGTAGCCACAAGGGCCATATCTAACTTCCTTTTAAACATAGCTAATGAACTGGCCTCAACAGTTTGCTGTGGCAGAGAATTCCACAGATTCACCACTCTCTGTGTGAAGAAGTTTTTCCTAACCTCGGTCCTAAAAGGCTTCCCCTCTATCCTCAAACTGTGACCCCTCGTTCTAGACCTCCCCAACATCGGGAACAATCTTCCTGCATCTAGCCTGTCCAATCCCTTTAGGATCTTATACGTTTCAATCAGATCCCCCCTCAATCTTCTAAATTCCAACGAGTACAAGCCCAGTTCATCCAGTCTTTCTTCATATGAAAGACCTGCCATCCCAGGAATCAATCTGGAGACCCTTCGGCTTATCAAGTTTGTGCTGAACTATTTAAACTTTCTACTCCCATATCCCTACCATTCAGGTACCTACACAAACCTCTTAAATGATGAAATTGAGCTTCCATTCACCACTTGTGCGGGCTGTTTATTCCACATGCGGATGTTCGTCTGTGTGAAGAAGCTTCCCATCATGTTCCCCTTAAAATTTCACCTTTCACACTTCATCCATGGCCTCTGGTTGTAGTCTCATCCAATCTCAGTGGAAAAAGCCAGCTTGCATTTACCCCATCTATAACCCTCATAATTTTGGTACACTTCCATCAAACCTCCCCTCAATCATTTATATTCCAAGGAACAAATATCAGCAACAAACATCTTGTTCTGGATGCTTTTGAGGGGGATGACCTGACAGGGGACGCCCATGGTGACTGGGGTCTCTGGCACTGAGCCTGGCACTGTTGTGCAGGAGAGAAGGAGGGAGAAGAGAAATGCGGTAGTCGTAGGGCATTCCATAGTCAGGGGAACGGACAGGAGATTCTGTGAGCCTGATAGAGATACCCACATGGTGCGTTGCCTCCCAGGTGCCAGGGTACGGGATGTCTCGGATCGGGTCCTGAATATTCTGAAGGGGGAGGGTGAGCAGCCAGTTCTCTTGGTACATGTTGGTACCAATGACATAGATAGGACAAAGGAGGAGGTCCGGAAGAGAGATTTCCAGGAGTTAGGAAGGAAGCTGAGAAGCAGGACTTCCAGGGTAGTAATCTCGGGATTGCTACCTGTGCCATGTGCTAGCGACGGCAAGAATAGTAGGATCAGGCAGATGAATGCGTGGCTAAGAGACTGGTGTAGGGGGCAGGGCTTCAGATTCTTGGATAATTGGGATCTCTTCTGGGGGAAGTATGACCTGTTCAAAAAGGACAGGTTACATCTGAACCCGAAGGGGACCAATATCCTGGCGGGAAAGTTTAACAGAGCTGTCAGGGAGGATTTAAACTAATTTGGCAGGGGGATGGGAACCGGAATGACAGAGCGGAGGAAGGGGAAAACAGAAATAAATCTAAGATAGTGAGCAGTAAAGATGTCAGGAAAGACAGGCAGGTGATGGGGCAAATTTGTAGCCATTGGGATGAGTTGCAGTGCAATAAAGTTGCAGTGAAATCAAAGCGGAAAGTACCAAATACTGGTCTTAAGGTGGATGATCTTGTCGTACAGCTACAGATTGGCAGGTATGATATTGTGGCCATCACTGAGACCTGGCTAAAGGATGCATGTCTCTAGGAGCTGAATGTCCAAGGATACACGGTGTATCAGAAGGATAGGAGGGTAGGCAGAGGAGGACATGTGGCTTTATTGGTAAGAAATGATATTAAATCATTAGAAAGAGGTGATATAGGATCGGAAGGTGCAGAATCTTTATGGGCTGAGCTAAGAAATAGCAGGGGTAAAAGGACCCTGATGGCAGTTATTTATAGGCCTCCAAACAGCTGCAGGGATGTGGACTACCAATTACAACAGGAAATAGAAAAGGCTTGTCAGAAGGGCAGTATTATGATAATTGTGGGGGATTTTAACATGCGAGTGGATTGGGAAAATCAGGTCGGCACTGGATCTCAAGAGAGAAAATTTGTAGAATGTCTGCGAGATGGCTTTTTAGAACAGCTTGTTGTTGAGTCTACTAGGGGATCGGCTGTACTGGATTGGGTATTGTGTAATGAACCGGGGGTGATTAGAGAGATTGAGGTGAAGGAACCCTGAGGAGACAGTGATCATAACATGATTGAGTTCACTGTGAAATTTGAAAAAGAGAAGCCGAAATCTGTTGTGTCGGTATTTCAGTGGTGTAAAGGAAATTACAGTGACATGAGAGAGGAACTGGCCAAAGTTGACTGGAAAGGGACACTGGCGGGAAAGACAGCAGAGCAGCAGTGGCTGGAGTTTATGCGAGAAGTGAGGAAGGTGCAAGACAGGTATATTCCAAAAAAGATTTTCAAGTGGAAAAAGGATGCAACTGTGGTTGACAAGAGAAGTCAAAGCCAAAGTTAAAGCAAAGGAGAGGGCATACAAGGATGCAAAAATTAGTGGGAAGACAGAGGATTGGGAAGTTTTTAAAACCTTACAAAAGGAAACAAGAAGGTCATTAAGAGGGAAAAGATTAACTATGAAAGGAAGCTAGCAAATAATATCAAAGAGGATATTAAAAGCTTTTTCAAGTATATAAAGAGTAAAAGACAGGTGACAGTAGATATAGGACCGATAGAAAATGATGCTGGAAAAATTGTAATGGGAGATAAGGAGATGGCAGAGGAACTGAACGAGTATTTTGCATCAGTCTTCACTGAGGAAGACAGCAGTATACCGGACACTCAAGAGTGGCAGGGAAGAGAAGTGTGCGCAGTCACAATTACGACAGAGAAAGTACTTAGGAAGCTGAATAGGCTAAAGGTCGATAAATCTCCTGGACCAGATGGAATGCACCCTTGTGTTCTGAAGGAAGTAGCTGTGGAGATTGCGGAGGCATTAGCGATGATCTTTCAAAAGTCGATAGATTCTGGCATGGTTCCGGAAGACTGGAAGATTGCAAATGTCACTCCGCTATTTAAGAAGGGGGCAAGGAAGCAAAAAGGAAATTATAGACCTGTTAGCTTGACATCGGTGGTTGGGAAGTTGTTGGAGTCGATTGTCAAGGATGAGATTACAGAGTACCTGGAGGCATATGACAAGTTAGGCAGAACTCAGCATGGATTCCTTAAAGGAAAATCCTGCCTGACAAACCTATTACAATTTTTTGAGGAAATTACCAGTGGGCTGGACAAGGGAGATGCAGTGGATGTTGTATATTTGGATTTTCAGAAGGCCTTTGACAAGGTGCCACACATGAGGTTACTTAACAAGATAAGAGCCCATGGAATTATGGGAAAGTAACATACGTGGATAGGGCATTGGCTGATTGGCAGGAAACAGAGAGTGGGAATAAAAGGATCCTATTCTGGTTGGCTGCCAGTTACCAGTGATGTTCCACAGGGGTCCGTGTTGGGGGCGCTTCTTTTTACAATGTACATCAACGATTTGAATTATGGAATAGATGGCTTTGTGGCTAAGTTTGCTGACGATACTAAGATAGGTGGAGGGGCCGGTAGTGCTGAGGAAACGGAGAGTCTGCAGAGAGACTTGGATAGATTGGAAGAATGGGCAGAGAAATTGCAAATGAAGTACAATGTTGGAAACTGTATGGTTATGCACTTTGGCAGAAAAAATAAACGGGCAGACTATTATTTAAATGGGGAAAGAATTCAAAGTTCTGAGATGCAACGGGACTTAGGAGTCCTCGTACAGGATACCCTTAAAGTTAACCTCCAGGTTGAGTCAGTAGTGAAGATGGCGAATGCAATGTTGGCATTCTTTTCTACAGGAATAGAGTATAGGAGCAGGGATGTGATGTTGAGGCTCTATAAGGCACTGGTGAGACCTCACTTGGAGTACTGTGGGCAGTTTTGGTCTCCTTATTTAAGAAAAGATGTGCTGACGTTGGAGAGGGTACAGAGAAGATTCACTAGAATGATTCCGGGAATGAGAGGGTTAACATATGAGGAACGTTTGTCCGCTCTTGGACTGTATTCCTTGGAGTTTAGAAGAATGAGGGGAGACCTCATAGAAACATTTCGAATGTTGAAAGGCATGGACAGAGTGGATGTGGCAAAGTTGTTTCCCATGGTGGGGGAGTCTAGTACGAGAGGGCATGACTTAAGGATTGAAGGGCGCCCATTCAGAACAGAAATACGGAAAACATTTTTTTAGTCAGAGGGTGGTGAATCTATGGAATTTGTTGCCACGGGCAGCAGTGGAGGCCAAGTCATTGGGTGTATTTAACGCAGAGATTGATAGGTATCTGAAAGCGGGGGAGTGGGACTAAATGGGAGAATGGATCAGCTCATGATAAAATGGCGGAGCAGACTCGATGGGCCGAATGGTCGACTTCTGCTCCTTTGTCTTATGGTCTTATGGAATATAGTCCTCACCTGTTCATTCTTTCCTTATAACCCAATTCCTCCAGACGTGACAACATCCTCGTGAATTTTCTCTGAACTCTTTCCACTTTTACATTTCCTGTAGGTTGGTGACTAAAACTGCACACAATACTCCAAATCAGGCCTCACCAATGTCTTGTACAATGTCAATATAACATTCATCTCCTGTACTCAGGACTTTGATTTATGAAGGCCAATATGCCAAAATCTTTATTTCCATCCTGATCGAACTGTGACACCACTTTCAGTGAATTATGGACCTGAATTCCCAGATTCCTTTCTTCTACAACACTTCTCAGAGCCCTACCAGTCACTGTGTAAGACCTTGTTCCTACCAACATGCAACACTTCACACTTGTCCGCATTAAATTCCTTTTCCCATTCCGCAACCCATTTTTTCAGCAGGTCCAGATCAGACTGCAAGCCATGATAGTATTTCTTGCTGTCCACTACACCACAAATATTGGTGTCATCCACAAATTTGCTGATCCAGTTAACCATGTTATCATCCAGATATCTGAAATAGACGACAAACTGCAACAGATCCAACACTGATCCCTGTGGCACACCACTAGTCACAGGCCTCCAGTCAGAGAGGCAACCATCTGCTACCACACTCTGGCTTCTCCCAAAGACAGTGTCTCATTCAATTTACTATCTCATCTTGAATGCTGAGTGACTGAACCTCCCTGACCAACCTCCCATATGAGACTCTGTCAAGTGCCTTGCTAAAGTCCATGTAGACAACATCCACTGACTTGCCTTCATCCACTTTCCTGATAACATCCTCGTGAGGCTTGATAAGTTTGGTTAGACATGACCTACTGTGCACAAACCCATGCTACCTATCCTTAATCAGTCCACATCTATGTAAATAATTGTATATCTGGTTCCTGCACATACGTTCCAATAACCTTCCCCCTACTGATGTCAAGCTCACCAACGTACAAATTCTTAGTTTATTTTTTAGAGCATTTCTTGAACAGCGGAACAACATTGGCTGTCCTCCAATCCTCCAGTACGTCAACTGTCACTGCGGATGATTTAAATATCTGTGCTTGGGCCCTGACAATTTCTGCACTTGTCTTCCGCAAGGTCCTAGGGAACAACTTGTCAGGCACTGGTGATTTATCCACGGTAATTTGCCTTAAGACAGGAAACACCTCCACCTCTGTAATCTGTACAGGGTCCATGAAGTTGATGCTGCTTTGCCTCACTTCTATAGACTCTGTGTCCATCTCCTGAGTAAATACAGGTGCAAAAATAATATTTAAAATCTCCCCATATATTTTCTCTCCTCGTATAGATTACCATTCTGATCGTCCAGAGTGGGCATGTTTCTGCACTGACCTTCTCCATGTTTCTGTGACAGAGAAGCTGGCCAAACTTGATTGGAAGGGAAACTGGTAGGAATGACGACAGAGCAGCAAAGGCTGGAGTTTCTGGGAGCAATTCGGGAGCTGAGTGATAGATATATTCCAAGAACTGGAAGAATTGTAAAGGCAAGAGGGCACAACTGTGGCTGAAATGAGAAGCCAAAGCCAACGTAAAAACCAAAGAGAGGGCAAATAATAGAATATAAAACATTGGGAAGCTTTCAGAAACAAACTGAAGACAACGAAAAAGAAATGTCAGATGAGCTCAGGGCGTGGAATTATGTTATTGTAGTCGCTAATGATTCTTGGTTGCACCCAACAGCCTGAGGCATTCAGAGAAACAAAATATCCGGGGCCTCAATATCTCTGGAAAACCAAGGTTCCCTGCACCAGTTACCGTTCAACTTTTATTTTGACGGGCACATACAAGCTCTACAGCCTCGAAACTTCATTTCTGAAGAACTCCCACTTACCAAGTACTCCTTTGCCAGAAACATCCTGTCCCAGTTCACACTTGTCAGATCCTTTCTGATACCATCAAAATTGACCTTTCCCAAGTTAGAAACTCAACCTGTGGTCTAGACCTCTCTTTTTCCATATTTACTTGGAATCTCATGGTATTATGATCACTGGGTACAAAGTGTTCCCATACACTAATTTCTGTCACTAGCACTGGATCATTTCCTGATAGCTTATCGCACACTTCTACTTTGGGAATTCTACTGGTTGAGAGCACATTTGACAAACTCTGCCCCATCTAGTCCTTTCACAGTATGGGACTCCCAGTCAATATATGGAAAGTTAAAATCACTTACTATATCAATCTTTGTTTCTGGCATAGGCTTTGTAACTTTATTCCTCTCAATCCCTCAGACTGTTGGGTGCAACCAAGTCCCAGTAATGGTAACAATATCACCATTCAATGCCCTGAGCTCATCTGGCTTTCCCATGATGTTTCTTGCATTTGATTTACACAGCTCAGCACATTTGCCGCACCATGCTCAACCTTTTGATTGCTGACTTTGTCTGAAATCTGAACAACATCTGACTGGTGTCAAGAAAACAACCACTTCCTCGATGTCACAGAAACAAAGGCGCTGGTTGTGGATGACAGGAGGTATGGAGACAGGCTAACCCCTATTGACCACAATGGATCTGGAGTTGAGAGGGTAAACAGATTTAAGTTCCTTGGCATACACATCATCGAGGATCTCACAGGGTCTGTACCGGCTGTGTGGTGAAAAAGGCACAACAGTGCCACTTTCACCTCAGACGATTGAAGAAGTTTGGAATGTGCCCCCAAGTGCGAAGAACTTTCTACAGGGACACAATTGAGAGCATCCTGACTGGCTGCATCACTGCCTGGTATGGGAATTGTACCTCCCTCAATCGCAGGACTCTGCAGAGTGTGGTGCGGACCTACTGCAAATCGCCATACAATGTCAACCCCAGCTGATGCTGGTGTTTCTCCTGTTCAGGTGGTGGTGAGGAGGAACTGATCCCGGGGTCTGTGTAAATCGAGGGCCGATTGCATTGGGAAAGGGCCGGGACCGAGCCGGACAGCTGGAGGCTCTGGGCTCTCCAGTCTTGCATCCCTGGTTTCAGTTTTGCACCTGAGTCAGGATTGCAGGATCAGTTTGTTCTGGTTCCCCAAGCTGGGAGGGTGGATGTGGGTGAAAGGGACCTGTCTGTGTGTCGGTGTGGGGTGAATGGTAAGAAGGGTGTGGGGCCACTGGCGGGACGGAGGGTGGCTGGGGCACTGTGGGTTATCGGACGCAACATGACCTGGGTGGATGGGCATGGGGTACATTAACTTGTCAACGAGGGTGGATCTGGTCCATTGGATCAGACAGCTCAGCTTGCATGTCCTTTCAGGAGGCCACAGTTCTCTCTTCATCTTAATTACTGACTAAACTTCCTGTTAACATTGACCTTGTTACAGATCCCCAGAGTCTGCAAACAGATGATTGGTAGGAAGCAGAGGGTTATGGTGAGAGGCTGTTTCTTGGACTCGAGTCCCATGCTTAGTGATGTTCCCTGGGTTTACGACCATTGCTACTTGTCATCTATGCCAATAATTTGGCTGAGAAAGTACAGGGTATGGGTAGAGAGTTTGCAGCAAGTTCAAACAATTACTTTTTTTCAAAGATAGTATGTATAAACACTGCCCTCTCTTTCACTCAGAACTGACCAAAAGCTACTTCAGAAGATGCAAGATCTTGAACTGAGTAATCAGTGAGGGAACGGGAGTGGTTTTAAAGGGCTGGGCTGCTGACAGCACATTACCAGACCTGGAGTGATTGCAACTGGGTCTGACAGAGGAATAACTGGTTCTTCTGGGCACATTCAGTCTCACTCCAACTATTTCCTACCTTCCTTTGTACAGGTATGTAATGTCCAAAGGACCAGTGTTTGAGCAAATGAGACTCACCAAACTTTCTCCTGACTGAATCACTGGATTCTCCGAGTCAGATGGGTTCTCTCCAGTTGATGCTTTCAATCCTCGGGCTAGATCACTTGTTGCTATTCTCTTGTCTTCAGTTGTGGTTTGCTTCTTATTGGGGTTTTTCTGATAAATCTCTCACCGCAGGTCAAATTTTAACATGAAAGATAATGAAGCACATTAACAGTAAAAAGGAGAGCCAAACATTTCTGCTTAATGTTACGAAGAACAAACCTCACTAAAATTTAAAAGTTGAAGGCAGATATAATAATCTCAGTGAACAATCATTTATTGTCCCTCATTTATCACAAAACGATATGGGATAAGGAGTCATCAGTCAGTCATGCTAAGACATAAGACACAGGAACAGAATTAGGTGATTCAATCTATTTGGTCTGCCTCACCACTCAACCATGGCTGATTTTTATTCCAACACCATATTCCTGCCTTCCTCCTGTAACCCTGAAGCTACTTAGCAAACATGAATATATTAATCTCTGTCATAAATATACCCAAATGGCAGCCTCAACCAACATCTGCGGCAAAAAATTCCACAGATCAGACATTTTTTCACCAAAAAAATTTTCTCAGTTTTAAAGGGAAGTATCTGTATACTGAAACTGTGCTGTCAGATTACAGACTCTCCGTCCAATGGAAACATCCTCTCCATGTCCACTGTATCCAGGCTTTTCAGCATTCAGTAGGTTTACTTAACCATACATCCCTCCACCACCCCCACCGTCCCTCTGAACTCCATTGAGCACAGGTCCAGAATCATCAAATGTTCCTCATACATAAAGCTGATCATTCCTGAGATTATTCTTGTAAACCTCGTTAGCAACAACTGTACTGAACACATTTCCAGGAATAACAGACAAATTGGTACCAGGACAATTTACAGGGAAAAGTTGTGCTTTCTTTACTGTTCTACTATCACAGAACGAGCCATTTCCATTTCCAGATTAGATGAGGTCCATTTCAGGAATTATAAACCAGTCCAGGGTGAATGTAATAAAAAGAAGCCGGAATTACAAGAAACGCTCAGCAGGTAAAGAACAGCTGTGGGAGAGGAACAAACATTACAATTCAGGTTAATAACATTTCATCAGAATGACTGCAAACATTTTAAGTTTTTAGTGCAGATCTCCAGCAACTTGAGATTCTGCTTGATTTTCACCGAGTGACAGACAGGTGACAGTGAGGGAGGGGATTTCCAAACACAGTTTGAACACCAATCTCACGAGTCTATTTCTACTGTTGTAAACACCGAACAGCCCAATTACTCATGGCCTCTTCCTGTGAAGATGGAATGGGAACTCAACTGTTTTGTTGAAGACAGAAATGGAGATCACTCCGCATGAGAGAAAGTGTACTCTTTGCTGACACTCCTGTAAATTCATCGGGTTGAAAATATTCATAACACTGGACGATGATCAGTCCGATCCATTTACCACCTGCTTCCATGGCAGATCCCTCTGGAGTTCTTGATCTAACCAGGCTGTGGACATCTGTCATTCTTCAGGGAATTACTAAAAAGTGAAGAATGAATATTGTGAATCTAGACCAAGAGAAGAACCCCTGAGGCAGGTCTAAAGGAAGTCTTGAATGTGCTGCTGATACAGTTGTTATCATAGAACAAGGTCACTTAGTGTATCACTCCCATACAATTTATTGGAACAATCTATTTGACCCATTCCTAAATTAATTCCCTTAGAAATTCTCTATTGAAACAGTATCCACCAATTTTTCAAAAAGTAGCTTTAAGATCGTGATTATCATGTAAATTCAGATAAAAGGGCACCGCAGTGTTACAGTTGATAGAACTACTGTGTCATGGATCCAGCACTCCAGGTTCAATCCAAGCAACGCACACAAAATGCTGGAGGAACTGACCTTTTCCTCTGGAGAATAGATACTGCACAATTCTTCCTGCTTCAGCAGAGGATATCTCAGATGCAGGTCACTATTTCTTGAACAAAGATTCAATAAAGGTCAATCCTCTCCAATACAATGACTTAGACGAGGGAATTAAATGCAGCATCTCCAAGTTTGCGGATGACACGAAGCTGGGCGGCAGTGTTAGCTGTGAGGAGGATGCTAAGAGGATGCAGGGTGACTTGGATAGATTAGGTGAGTGGGCAAATTCATGGCAGATGCAATTTAATGTGGATAAATGTAAGGTTATCCACTTTGGTGGCAAGAACAGGAAAACAGGTTATTATCTGAATGGTGGCCAATTAGGAAAAGAGGAGGTGCAATGTGACCTAGGTGTCATTGTACACCAGTCATTGAAAGTTGGCATACAGGTACAGCAGGCGGTGAAAAAGGCAAATGGTATGCTGGCATTCATAGCAGGAGGATTTGAGTACAGGAGCAGGGAGGTTCTACTGCAGTTGTACAAGGCCTTGGTGGGACCACACCTAGAGTAATGTGTGCAGTTTTGGTCCCCTAATCTGAGGAAAGACATTCTTGCCATAGAGGGGGTACAAAGAAGGTTCACCAGATTGCTTCCTGGGATGGCAGGACTTTCATATGATGAAAGACTGGATCGACTAGGCTTATACTCTCTGGAATTTAAAAGATTGAAGGGGGATCTGATTGAAACGTATAAAATTCTAAAGGGATTGGACAGGCTAGATGCAGGAAGATTGTTCCCGATGTTGGGGAAGTCCAGAATGAGGGGTCACAGTTTGAAGATAAAGGGGAAGCATTGTAGGACCGAGATGAGGAAAAACTACTTCACACAGAGAGTGGTGAATCTGTGAATTCTCTGCCACAGGAAACAGTTGAGGCCAGTTCATTGGCTATATTTAAGAGGGAGTTAGATAAGGCCCTCGTGGCTAAAGGGATCAGGGGGTATGAAGGGAAGGCAGGTATAGGGTTCTGAGTTGGATGATCAGCCATCATTGTAATGAATGGTGGTGCAGGCTCGAAGGGCCGAAAGGCCTACTCCTGCACTTATTTTCTATGTTTCTATTAATACAGCCGAACGACATCAGCTTTACTTGACTCTGCGAGTTCCTGTACTTTAGTAAGGTCTTCACTCTCCAATACTACTTACAATAGAAAGTAGAACTCCACTTTAAAATGAAACTGCGCCATAAGACGAATATGCAGCATAACGGAGTATCTGACGAATTAAATAACAAACTAAACTTAAAACTCAACTGGAAAACTAACTGCATCACACCAGGGGTCTCCCTTTATATACCTGGTGAGAACGTGCCATCACGTGACCTCACATCGGTGGGAAAATTACATCATGATTATCACATACTGAATTACATCATGGTCATAAGACAGTCACAAGATATCCATGAGGTATATCATGGGCTCATAACTTGTTAACCAGCCTCATGTCTGGCACCTTGTCAAAGACCTTCTGAAACTGCAGGTTCACATCATCAACCGATTCTCCTTTGTCTATCTTACTTATTACCACTTAAATAAATTCAAAGAATTTCAGCACACTTTTCAGCAAGATTTTCCCTTGAGGCAAACATGCTGAACGCATGCCTCGAAATGCCCTGAAAACACTTCCTCAACAACCAACACTAATATCTACCCAATCAATGAGGTCAGACTAACTGTCCTAAAACTTACGTTCTTCTATCTCTCTCCCTTCTTGAATAGCAGAGTGACATGTCCAAATTTGGAGTCTTCCGCAACCATATCAGACTTCATTGATTCTTGAAACATCATTACTAATACCTCTACAATCTGTTCGGCCACCTCTTGCAGAAATCTGGGATGTACACCATCTGGTCCAGGTATCTATTTACCTTCAGACCTTTCTGTTTCCCAGGAACCTTCTCTCGAGTAATGGCAACTTCACACACTTCTGACCATGGACATCTGGACTTCCACCATCCCGTTGGTTGCTTCCACAATGAAGACTGATATGAAATACTTATTCAGTGCACCTGCCATCTCCTTGTCCCCTATTACTACCCACCCCACCCTCCCCAGGCATCATTTCCCTCTGGTCCAATATCCACTCTTGCCTCTCTTTTACACTTTATGTATCTGAAGAAACATTTGGTATCATTTTTGATGTAATTAGCTAGCTTCATATTCCATCCTTTATTTCTTAATTACTTTTTTAGTTGCCTCTTGTTGGTATAGAAAAGCTTCCCAATCATCTAACTTCCCACCAATTTTTGCTCTGTTATCTGCCCGCCCTTTGGCTTTGCCTTCTTATTAGACGTGGTCGTATGATGTTGTCTTTAGAATAGTTCTTCCTTTTTGGAATGTATATATTCCATGTCTTCCAAATTGCTTCCTGTAATTACAGCCACTGATGCTTAGCCATCATCCCTGCCAGTGTTTTTTTTTTCCCTTATTAAATTTGGCCAATTCCTCTCTCATGCCTCTGCAGTTGTCCTTATTCCATGGTTATATTGATACGTCTCACTTGAGCTTCTCCTTCTCAAATTTTAGGGTGAATTCAATTATATTAAGATCGCTTGCCTCTCAGGGTTCTTTTGTTTTTTTATGCTCTAAATCGGTTCATTACCCAACACCAAATCCAGAATAGCTGATCCCCAGCTGGGAACAACCAGGAGATTGGTGACCAGTGGTGTGCATCAGGGATCTGTTTTGGGACCCTTACTCTTTGTGATTTTTGTAAATGACCTGAATGAGGAAGTGGAGTGACGGGTTAGTAAGTTTGCTGATGACACAAAGGTTGGGGGTGTTGTGGATAGTGTGGAGGGCTGTCAGAGGTTACAGCAGGACATTGATAGGATGCAAAACTGGGCTGAGAAGTGGCAGATGGAGTTCAACCCAGATAAGTGTGAAGTGGTTCATTTTGGTAGGTCAAATATGATAACAGAATGTAGTACTAATGTAAGACTCCTGGCAGTGTGGAGGATCAGAGGGATCTTGGGGTGCGAGTCCATAGGACGCTCAAAGCAGCTGCGCAGGTTGACTCTGTGGTTAAGAAGGTATAAGGTGTATTGGCCTTCATCAATTGTGGGATTGAAGTTTGGAGCCGGGAGGGAATGTTGCAGATATATAGGACCTTATTCAGAACCCACTTGGAGTACTGTGCTCAATTCTGGTCACCTCACTACAGGAAGGATGTGGAAACCATAAAAAGAGTGCAGAGGAGATTTACAAGGATGTTGCCTGGATTGGGGAGCATGCCTTATGAGAATAGGTTGAGTGAACTCGGCCTTTTCTCCTTGGAGAGACGGAGGATGAGAGGTAACCTGATAGAGGTGTATAAGATGATGAGAGGCATTGATCGTGTGGATAGTCAGAGGCTTTTTCCCAGGGCTGAAATGGCTGCCACAAGAGGGCACAGGTGTAAGGTGCTGGGGAGTAGGTACAGCAGAGATGTCAGGGGTGAGTGTTTTCTACAGAGAGTCGTGAGCGGGTGGAATTGGCTGCCGGCAACAGTGGGGGAGGCAGATACGATAGGATAATTTAAGAGACTTTTGGATCGGTACATGGAGCTCAGAAAAATAGAGGGCTATGGGTAACCCGAGTAATTTCTGAGGTAGGGACATTTTCAGCAGAACTTTATGGGCCGAAGGGCCTGTATTCTGCTGCAGGTTTTCTGTGTTTCTATGTTAACTCTTCAGAAGCAGGGAACATGACCCATAATGTGTATATCAGCCATGAATGAGGAGGTTAACTACCAATGTCATTCTTCCCCAGCCCAGAGATTTGAGGGGAGAAGGGCACATCAGATAGAATTGCAGTCAACTTGACTTCTTCAGTCTGCAGAAAATTCAAGGAAAACCTCTTCACCCACGGAGTGGTGACTGTTTGGAACCCATCACCACAGGGAGAGCGAGAGGTGAACAACAGGGGAGGATTTAAAAGGACTGTCATGGAACAGAATCACTGGCAAGGTCCAGCCATCCTGAGTTGACTCTCTACTGTACACTAGGGTGTGTTATAAATTCACTAAGTACCGGAGACAGAGTTTAAAATAGAACTGATTTATTTGTCCCACATCCAGAATATTAAACTCCAGTCCCAATAAAGGTGAGTATGCAGCAGAAGAAACTCTTCCCATGCCCAGTGACCAGGGTGCAGAACTGGGTGTGGTGAGCAGCAGCAATAATTGCAGAGTTCAGCACCAACACTCTCGAAATTGCATTCAGCAACGGTGATGGATAAATATCCAGCATGCAGCTCATTGAAACTTTCTCCCCAGTCTGAACCCGGAAGTGTGTCACGAGGATAGATGACTGAGTGAATCCCTTCCCACATTCACGGCAGGTGAACTGTCTCTCCCAGTGTGAACTCAATGATGCACATTTGATTGAGAAGGCTGAGAGAAACTCTTCCCAATGTCTGAACAGCTGAACAGCCTCAACCTGGTGTAAACTCACTGGTGTCTCTGCAGATGAGATGACCACATGAATCCTTTCCCACATTCACAGCAGGTGAATGGCTGCTCCTATGTGAACTGACTGGTGTGCCAGTAGTTGGGATGACCGAGTGAATCCCTTCCCACATTCTGAGCAGGTGAACGGTTTCTCCCCAGTGTGAACTCGCTGATGACTCAGTAGGTGGGATGACTGAGCAAATCTTTTTCCACAGACTGAGCAGTTGAACAGCTTCTCTCCAGTGTGAACTCGCTGGTGTCTCTGCAGAGTGGATGACCGACTGAATCTCTTCCCACAGACTGAGCAGTTGAATGGCTTCTCCCCAGTGTGACCTGACTGGTGTACCAGTAGTTCGGATGACCGAGTGAATCCCTTCCCGCAGTCTGAGCAGGTGAACGGCCTCTCCCCAGTGTGAACTGACTGGTGTACCAGTACGTCGGTTGACTGAGTGAATCCCTTCCCACAGTCTGAGCAGGTGAATGGCCTCTCCCCAGTGTGAACTCTCTGATGTACCTTCAGTTTAGATGAGCAAGTGAACCCCTTCCCACAGTCTGAGCAGGTGAATGGCCTCTCCCCAGTGTGAACTCGCTGATGTTCCTTCAGTGTAGATGACTGAGTGAATCCCTTCCCACAGTCTGAGCAGATGAACGGCCTCTCTCCAGTGTGAACTCGCTGATGTTCCTTCAGTGTAGATGACCGAGTGAATCCCTTCCCACAGTCTGAGCAGGTGAACGGCCGCTCCCCGGTGTGAACTCGCTGGTGTGCCATTAGGGTAGATGACCGAGTGAATCCTTTCCCACATTCCGAGCACGTGAATGGACGCTCCCCGGTGTGAACTTGCTGGTGAGCCATCAGGTCAGATGACTAAGCAAATCCTTCCCCACAAATTCAGCAGATGACCAGCCTCTGCCCAGTGTGAACTGACTGGTGTGTCCACAGGTGGGATGACCAACTGAATCCCTTCTCACACACAGAACAGGTGAATGGCCTTGTCCAGCGTGAACTTGCTGATGTACCTTCAGTTGAGATGACCGAGTGAATCCATTCCCACTGTCTGAGTAGATGAATGGCCCTTCCCCTGTGTAAAATGACGGGCGTGCCAATCAGTCAGATGAGCGAGTGAATCCCTCCCCACAGTCTGAGCAGGAAGGATGATCGAGTGAATCCCTTGCTCCACTTCTTAAATATCTGGCCAAAGACAGCAAAACTGGCATGTTGTGTTCGAGATTCCCGTAGACAAATTCCTTGTCATTTTTAACCTGTAAAAAGATTTACAAAATCCATCAGTGGGGAAGGACAACATTTCAGATGAGATCACTTGAGTTGTCAAGGTGTGATCTGGCATCACACTGTTACAGTGAAGTTCAACCCAAGTTGGAGAGAGAAATCATCTTCTAACTGGGCACAGTGCTGGTATCTCGAATGACCATCAAGCGCTCTGATGCTCTTCCTGTCTCATTAGGAATGGGGCATTTCTGCCATCTCCAATCTGTGACCTGGCTCAGTTTGACTCTCTCCATTGGTATTATTCCCTGTTCCCACTGTGCTGTGTGGGTGCCTGGCCCCACAGTAACTGAAACACTCTCACACAAATAGCTGGCAGTGTATTCCATGTACCCACCACTCTCTGTGTAAAAAACTTACCCCTGACATCCCCCTCGGTATCTATTTCCAAACACCTTAAAACTATGCCCCCTTGTGTTAGCCATTTCAGCCCTGGGAAAAAACCTCTGACTATCCACACGATCAATGCCCCTCATCATCATATACACCTGAAAGGGAAATTAACACATTACTTTGAGGATTTGTTAGAAGTACAAAATTATGAGGGTATAGATAGGGTAAATGCAAGCAGCTTTTTCCAGAGTTTGGGTGGGATGACAACCAGAGGTCATGAGTTAGTGGGGAAGGGGAAAATTTAATGGGAACATTTGGAACAGCTCTTTACTGAAATTGTCGTGAGAGTGTGGAATGAGATGCCAGCACAAGTGGTGAATATGAGCTCAGTTTCACCATTTAACAGAAGTTTGGATGGGGGCCTGGATGGTAGGGGTCTGGAGGACAATGGTCCCGGTGCAATTGGTTGCATTTGACAGCTTAAATGTTTTTCGGCATTGACTAGATGGGCCAAATAGCCTGTTTCTGTACTGAACTTCTCCATGTTTCTATGACAAAGAAGCTGGCCAAACTTGTTTGGAAGGGAAAAGGTAGGAGTGACAACGGAGCAGCAATGACTGGAGTTTCTGGGAGCAATTCGGGAGCTGAGTGATCGATACATCCCAAAGAAGTGGAAGCATTGGAAAGGCAGGAGGACACAACCATGGCTGAAATGAGAAGCCAAAGCCAACATGAAAGTCAAAGAGAGGGCAAATAAAAGAGCAAAAACTATTGGGAATCTTTTAGGAACCAACAGAAGATGATTTTAAAAAGTGTGATGAGTTCTGGGTGTGGAATTATGTATGATATTGCAGTCCTTAATGAGTCTTGGTAGCACCCAACAGTCTGAGGCATTTAGAGGAACAAAATAGCTGGGGCCTCAATATCTCTTGAAAATCAAGGTTCCCTGCACCAGTTACCTTTCAACTTTTATTTTTGTAGGCTCATACAAACTTGACACCCTCAAAATTTCACTTCTGAAGGCCTCCCACTTGCCAAGTACTCCTTTGGCAGAAAACAGCCTGTCCCAAACCACACTTGTCAGATCCTTTCTGATACCATCAAAATTGACCTTTCTCCAATTTAGAATCTTAACCCATGGTCCAGACCTCACTTTTTCTATATTTACTTTGAATCTTATGGAATTATGATCACTAATTTCTGTCACCAGCCCTGGATCATTTCCTAACAGCTTATTGCACACTTTTACATCAGGAATTCTATGTACTGATTAAGGGCACATTTCACAAACTCTACCCCATCTAGTCCTTTTACAGTATGGGAGTCCCAGTCAATAGATGAAAAGTTAAAATCACTTACTGAATCAACCTTCGTTTCTTGGCATGGTCTGCGATCTCTCTACAAATTTGTTCCTCTAAATCCCTCAGACTGTTGGGTGCAATCAAGTTCTGATAATGGCTACAATATCATAATTCCCTGTCCTGAGCTCATCTAGCTTTCCTACGATGCTTCTTGCATTGTGATATACACAGCTCAGCACTTTCATCACACCATGCTCAACCATTTGATTGCTGACTCTGTCTGAGGTCTGAACAACATCTGACTGGTGTCAAGAAAACAACCTCTCTCTGATTGTCACAAAAACAAAGGAGCTGATTGTGGACAACAGGAGGAATGGAGACAGTCTAACCCCTATTGACATCAATGGATCTGGGGTTGAAAGGGTGAACAGCTTTAAGTTCCTCAGCATAAACATCACCGAGGATCTCACATGGTCTGTACTTACCGGCTGTGTTGTGAAAAGAGCATAGCAGCACCTCTTTCACATCAGACGGTTGAAGAAGTCTGGGATGAGGCACCAAATTCTAAGAACTTTCTACAGGGACACAATCGAGAGCATCCTGACTGGCTGCATCACTGCCTGGTATGGGACCTGTACTTCCCTTAATGGCAGGATCCTGCAGAGAGTGGTGCAGACAGCCCAGCACATCTGTAGATGTGAATTTCCCACTATTCAGGACATTTACAGAGATAGCTCTGTAAAAAAGGCCCCAAAGGATATTGGGGACCGAATTCACCACAACCACAAACTGCTCCTGCTGCTACCATCCAGGAAATGGTACCACAGCAAAAGGACCAACAGGCTCCAGGACATCATCTTCTACCAGGCCATAAGCCTGATTAATTCATGCTGATAAAATTGCATTTCTATGTTATATTGAATGTCCTATGAACAAACTATTTACTATAAATAACTATAACTTACACATTGCACATTTTTGATGGAGACGTAACGTTAAAATTTCTACTCCTCATGTATATGAAGGATGTATATAATAAAGGCAATTCAATTCACCTTCTCCACTATCTGTTCTGTCATTCTGGCTCTCATTTCCCCTACAACCTGTTTTAACCACAGCACCCCCTCCCCCTACACTAGCACAAGCATAGTAGTCCCCTCTTGTTCTGTTCCCCTAACTAACAAATCCCCTATCACCCCTTTGACTTTGCTCTGCCAGGTAAACCCCCTAACAGTTTCTAAAGTGGTTTACCTGTTGTTGTGTGGGATAGCAACAAGAGTACTCTGCAATGGCTATTTAACCTCATTCCCCTTCCTGACTCTCACCCAGTTTCCTGTGTCCTGCACCTTGGGTGTAACTCACCTCTCTTCATGTTCATATCTATCACTCCCTCCAACTCCTGGATGATCCAGAATTCATCCATTTCAAGTTCCAACTCCTTAAAGTGCAGGGTTACAAGCCGCAGCTGGATGCACATCTTGTAGGTGAGGGCATCAGGGACACTGGAGGTCACCAATTTCTATACTGGACATAAATATTTCCCCTGAACCCTTCTGAGGAATTGAGGATATATAAAAAAAATCATTTTGAAACTATGTAGCCTCTGGCTAAAAGAATAATTGGGACTGAATAGGAATTTTTGAACTGAAGTAAACTCTGCCTTCAGCGGTCACCTAAGACGAGCTCATTACCATTTCTCTGCGGCATGCAGTAAGACACAATGTGAGCCGATAACATTATACATTGTACCCTCGTTTGAGTAAAGGGAGGAGAACTCGCCAATAAGGACAGGAATGAACATCTGTCTGTAATTAAGGCAGGGCCTTTGTATATCCACCTGTAATTAAAACCTTGATTTAGCAAACTCTCTTATCGAAGTAATTAAGTTTTGCACCAACAGATTTGTGGGCGTACCAGTTCAAATAACATCTTGCAAGAGTAATGTATGGGGCTTACTATGTATAAATATACGGCTGTAACCTGATTAAGTCAGTCCACTTGTCAAATGCCTTCCCTTTGGCAATTGGGACTCAAGACCCTGCAGGAAAATGCACAATAAACTGTGGTGACGATAAGAAGCTGGTCTCCCAAGTTTTATTCATATTCAGCTTTAACATTTGGCGTCACAAACAGGATTCCAATATAGGGAGTGCCAAGCAGACGGACTGAGTAAGTGGCTGGACCACTCTGGGACTGCGGAGACCGACCGGGCGCCCAATAGGTATTTTACCTTTTCTCACTCTTCGTCAGTTCCTCTGGAGGTACGGTCCCTCGCCCAAGGCTGATTTCATAACTTGACGGGATCGGGAAAGGATCTGTTGGGAGACTTGTAGAAGGTAGGCAAAGTTTTATTAAGTGGGCAGGAGGCAGTACTGGGTAAATTTTACTAAGTGGGCAGGAGGCAGACGTACCGGGTAAATTTATCAATTGAGCAGGAGGTGCCAGCCGGGTAAATTTATTAAGTGGGCAGGAGGTGGTACTGAGTAAATTTATCTGATTGTTAATTGAGCAGGAGGCTTTGTGCCGGGTAAATTTCTTAGAGAACATGGGTCAATTGCAGCTGATTGGTACGAGTGGGCCAGGAGAAGCCCTACACAATTTGCATGAGAGTTTTCCAGACAAGGAAAAAGGTTTGCGAATGTTGAGTGCAGTGGTGAATAAGAAATTGGGGAACAAAATGCAGCAATTGGGGGAGGAACCTGGGATATTACCTCATGAGAACAAGCAGTAAATTTGATATGTAAGAAGAACTGTGGAAAGAAGTGGAAACTGTTGAAAAGGGAATGAAAGGAAAAGTAAAGTGGAAGTTGGAGGAATAATGCATGTGGCAAAGGGATAGAGGTACGTACTGCAGAAGGAACGCCAAAGGTTGGGAGACGCTAAAAGCGGAGCGTGACTGGGTGGATGAGCACCAAAAACGAGAGCAGGAAAAACAATGTAAGCAAACCAAGGCTGGCCTAGATAGGAGAAGGGCAGGAACGTCAGTCTAAAGTTGGAACTGATAGGGAAACAAGGGGTCCCGAACCCATGCCTGGCATACCAACCCTGTTTGAGGACAGTGACCGTGATGAGGAGTGGGCACCCGCCGTACCACCCCCACCCTACCAGGGGCTAAGTACACCCAGTGCTCCCGAACCCCAATCCTCCCAGTACTCAGATATGGTGGCTGCTTGGGTAAAACAGCGGTGACAGGGAAGGGGAGGTCCCTATACCCTGAGATCCAGAAAGGGAATGCCAAGGATTATTCTGAGTTGGAGGGAAGAATCCAATAAAACCCCAGAGTTAATGGCTCCACAAAGACTATTGCCTACCCGAAAGCTGCCTAATCCACTAGCAGCGGAGGAGGGAAAGCCTTCAGTGATTCCTGTGTATGCACCCTGGAAGTCTCAAGAAATATAACTCCAGCCCCAGACAGAAAAGAAAAACCAGCACAGTTTACTCAGTTATGTCCGCAGTACTATACAAATGTATAATGTGACCCCACAAGATTTATTCGGTCTCTGCTGCATGATTCTGTCAGCTGATGAGGGGTGGAAATGGAAGGCAGAATTGAGATACCAAATCTATCAGCAGTTACAGGCGGGAAACCATAATGAGAATGAACAGACAGACCAGATTATTCAAGCCTTGGAAAGGGCTCTCCAACAACCTGTAAACATAGAAACCATAGAAAAACTACAGCACAGAAACAGGCCTTTTGGCCCTTCTTGGCTGTGCCGAACCATTTTCTGCCTAGTCCCACTGACCTGCACACGGACCATATCCCTCCATAACCCTCCCATCCATGTATCTGTCCAATTTATTCTTAAATGTTAAAAAAGAACCTGCATTTACCACCTCGTCTGGCAGCTCATTCCACACTCCCACCACTCTCTGTGTGAAGAAGCCTCCCCTAATGTTCCCTTTAAACATTTCCCCCCTCACCCTTAACCCATGTCCTCTGGTTTTTTTCTCCCCTCGCCTCAGTGGAAAAAGCCTGCTTGCATTCACTCTATCTATACCCATCATAATTTTATATACCTCTATCAAATCTCCCCTCATTCTTCTACGCTCCAGGGAATAAAGTCCTAACCTATTCAACCTTTCTCTGTAACTGAGTTTCTCAAGTCCCGGCAACATCCTTGTAAACCTTCTCTGCACTCTTTCAACCTTATTTATATCCTTCCTGTAATTTGGTGACCAAAACTGAACACAATACTCCAGATTTGGCCTCACCAATGCCTTATACAACCTCATCATAACATTCCAGCTCTTACTGCTTCATCAATGATCTTTTCAAAATCACTGGGCCCAAATTGGCATATTTACAGATAATTGTGTAATGTTTACTTCCATTCAGAACATACTCAATACTTTGATTAATAAAGGCCAATGTACCAAAAGCTCTCTTTACGACCCTATCTACCTGTGACGCCAGTTTTAGGGAATTTTGTATCTGTATTCCCAGATCCCTCTGTTCCACTGCACTCCTCAGTGCCTTACCATGAACCCTGTATGTTCTACCTTGGTTTGTCCTTCCAACGTGCAATACCTCACACTTGTCTGTATTAAACTCCATCTGCCATTTTTTAGCCCATTTTTCCAGCTGGTCCAAATCCCTCTGCAAGCTTTGAAAACCTTCCTCACTGTCCACTACACCTCCAATCTTTGTATCATCAACAAATTTGCTGATCCAGTTTACCACATTATCATCCAGATCATTGATATAGATGACAAATAACAATGGACCCAGCACTGATCCCTGTGGCACACCACTAGTCACAGGCCTCCACGCTGAGAAGCGATTCTCTACCACCACTCTCTGGCTTCTTCCATCAAGCCAATGTCTAATCCAATTTACCACCTCTCCATGTATACCCAGCGACTGAATTTTCCTAACTACCCTCCCATGCGGGACCTTGTCAAAGGCCTTACTGAAATCCATGTAGACAACATCCACTGCCTTCCCTTCATCCACTTTCCTGGTAACCTCCTTGAAAAACTCCAATAGATTGGTCAAACATGACCTACCACGCACAAAGCCATGTTGACTCTCCCTAATAAGTCCCTGTCTATCCAAATGCTTGTAGATTCTGTATCTTAGTACTCCCTCCAATAACTTACCCACTAACTGGCCTATAATTTCCTGGATTATTTTTCGATCCTTTTTTAAACAATGGAACAACATGAGCCATTCTCCAATCCTCCGGCACCTCACCTATAGACACTGACATTTTAAATATATCTGCCAGGGCCCCTGCAATTTCAACACTAGTCTCCTTCAAGATCCGAAGGAATACCCTGTCAGGTTCTGGGGATTTATCCACTTTAATTTGCCTCAAGATAGCGAGCACCTCCTCCTTTTCAATCTGTACAGTTTCCATGATCTCCCTACTTGTTTCCCTTAATTCCATAGACTTCATGCCAATTTCCTTAGTAAATACAGACGCAAAAAACCTAATTAAGATCTCCCCCATTTTTTTTGGGTCCGCACATAGCCGACCACTCTGATCTTCAAGAGGACCAATTTTATCCCTTACAATCCTTTTACTCTTAATATATCTGTAAAAGCTCTTTGGATTACCCTTCACTTTGACTGCCAAGGTAACCTCATGTCTTCTTTTAGCCCTCCTGATTTCCTTCTTAAGTATTTTCTTGCACTTTTTATAATCCTCAAGCACCTTATTTACTCCCTGTTTCCTACACATGTCATACAAATCTCTCTTCTTCTTTATCAGAGTTGCAATATCCCTTGAGAACAAAGGTTCCTTATTCCTATTCACTTTGCCTTTAACCCTGACAGGAACATACAAGCTCTGCACTCTCAAAATTTCTCCTTTGAAGGCTTCCCACTTACCGACCACATCCTTGCCAGAGAACAACCTGTCCCAATCCACGCTTTTTAGATCCTTTCTCATTTCTTCCAAATTTGGCCTTCTTCCAGTTCAGAACCTCAGCCCTAGGACCAGATCTATCTTTATCCATGATCAAGTTGAAACTAATGGTGTTATGATCACTGGAACCAAAGTGTTCCCCTACACACACTTCCGTCACTTGCCCTAACTTGTTTCCTAGCAGGAGATCTAGTATTGCATCCCCTCTAGTTGGTACCTTTATATATTGATTTAGAAAACTTTCCTGGACACATTTTACAAACTCTACTCCATCTAGACCCCTAACAGTATGGGAGTCCCAATCAATATGTGGAAAATTAAAATCCCCTACCACCACAACTTTATGTTTCCTGCAGTTGCCTGCTATCTCTCTGCAGATTTACTCCTCCAATTCTCGCTGACTATTGGGTGGTCTATAATACAACCCCACTAATGTGGCCATACCTTTCCTGTTTCTCAGCTCCACCTATAAGGACTCAGTAGGAGCACTGCTGTAACATTTTCCCTGACAAGCAATGCTACCCCCCACCCCCCACCTTTCATTCCTCTGCCTCGATCACATCTGAAACATCAGAACCCTGGAATAGTAAGCTGCCAGTCCTGCCCCTCCTGTAGCCAAGTTTCACTAATTGCTATCACGTCATAATTCCATGTGTCAATCCACACCCTCAACTCATCTGCCTTCCCCACAATACTGCTAGCATTGAAATATACACACCTCAGAAGATTTTTACCACCACTCACAACCTTTCTATTTGCGGATTTGCTTGAACTTTTAACATCATTTATTTTCACCCCAGCCTCACTGTCAGCTCTGGCACTCTGGTTCCCATCCCCCTGCAAATCTAGTTTAAAGCCTCCCCAATAGCACTAACAAACCTCCCTGAAAGGATATTGGTCCCCCTGTAGTTCAAGTGTAACCTGTCTCTCTTGTACAGGTCCCACCTGCCCCAGAAGAGGTCGCAATTATCCTGAAATCTGAAACCCTGCCCCCTACACCAGTTCCTCAGCCACTTGTTCCTCCTCCAGAGCATCCTATTCCTACCCTCACTGGCACCTAGCACAGGTAGCAATCCTGAGATTACCACCCTTGAGGTCCTGCTTTTCAACTTCCTACCAAGCTCTCTATACTCACTCTCCAGGACCTCCTCACTCTTCCTTGCTATGTCATTGGTACCGATGTGCACCACGACATCTGGCTGGTCACCCTCCCACGTCAGAATGTCATGCAAGCGATCAGAGACATCCTTGACCCTGGCACCCGGGAGGCAACAAACCATCGTGGATTCTCTGTCCCGACCACAGAACCTCCTATCTGTATCTCTAACTATCGAGTGCCCTATCACTACCGTTCTCCTCTTTTTCCACCCTCCCTTCTGCACTGCAAAATCAGATTAAGTGCCAGAGATTTGGCTGCTGCAGCTTGTCCCAGGTAAGTCATCCCCCCCAACAGTATCCAATGCGGTATACCTGTTGTTGAGAGTAGTACTTGAAAATACATCACAAAAGTACTTGACTGCAAACCTAAGCCTGGGGAATCGGGACCAGACTATCAGGAGCGATTTGTGGCCTGCTACGGCACTTTCGCAGGAGACCAAGCCCTTAATGATGGGAATCCATCCCCCCCAGTTTAAGATCTTACTGCTCCAATGCTTAGCAATTAAGTTAGCCAACCTGATTAAAACAAATAATATGGATTAGCCTGACAATGACCAAAATCGAATGCGACATATTATTGGGACCTGGTTTTCAAATCCCAATCAACCCCGAAAGGAACTAATATTAAAGGTAAATATGTTAAATAACAAGAGATGTATAACTCATATCCTTCTACCTTAGACCACAAACTTATCAATCACCCTTGCTGTGGACACTTTCTGGAGGTTCAAGATCCATATGCTCCATGACCGCTGGACTAAATGTGTAAATGTAGGAGGGCACAATGCTGAAAAGTAAATGTGCTAGGTTTTCTAAAATTGACTCCTTCTACCTTAGGCCACGAATTTATCAATCACCCCTCGTACTCACCACTCTACAGCTACCTCGAGTTTTGGCTATTATTAAATGTGCATGTCCAACTGGGTCACTAAAGGCAATGCTTTAGCAGATAAGATAGCGAAAAGTGTGGCACAATCCTCGGTAGTTGTAGTTGTAGTCCCCTCGGGTTCCCGTCAATCAACCCTCCGTGACTTCAGCAGAATGGGTTTGCCAGCCATGCGGGAGGTACGTACTTTTCAAGGGGACGCCTCTGAGGAGCAGCACAAACTGTGGTCCCAGATGTACCCCGACTTAGGTTTTTGGATCACCCCAGTGGGACAGGTTTGTGTTCCTGCACAGTTTTTCCCCAATATTGGTCGATTATATACATAACTGTACACACCTGGGAAAGGAGGGAATGGTTGGTAACCTGTATCCTGCACACCGGGTACAACTCCCTTGACAGGTGGACCTCTTTCATGTCTCCGAGTTGATTTTATTGACTTGCCGAGAGTACATTGTTATAGATACTGTTTTGGCCTAATAGTTGTACATATGATTGTTATCATTACTGTTGTATGCTGTTTTTACGCACTGATGAGTCAATGCTGTACTCGGTTGCTTTCTCTGTAAAAAAATGACTGCTTTGTTGATCATGTAATGATCAAAAGGAGGGAATGATAAAGTATGTAAAAGGGTTAACACTTCATTAAATAATAGCAGCCTGTTTTTCTGAAAGAAACTGCTGATGATCAACAGATGTGCTAAGCCACGCTGAGCCATATTTCTTCTTGAGGGTTGCTAGCTGGGGTTTCAGGATGCTTATCTCCCTGTACACTCATGCGTAGGGATAGGACAGCTTCAGTCTGTTCTGTGTGTGTAAGCCATTATGACTATTTTGTAATTTCTCTTTAGGGGCTGTCATGTAGTAAATAACTTTGGCTCCAGCCTGTCTTGTGTGGGGGGTATCTGGATGGATATACCTGTGGCATAAGAGGAATTGTTAGTCAGTTGGTGGATTGGGCGGGAACAGTCATAGACTGTTCCTGTTTGAGCAACTAACTGAGTAAGCCCTGGGTGCTTGGAATAAAGAGTTTGTACTTATATGGTCTCTGAGTGACTTTATCCGGATTCCACTTCCACAGAATTGGAGTGGTTTTAAAGGGCTGGGTTGGGCTGCTGGAAGCACATTACCAGACCTGGAATGATTGCAACTGGGTCTGACAGAGGCATAACTTCTTCTGGACACATTCAGTCTCACTCCAACTATTTCCTACCTTCCCTTGCACAGCTATGTAATGTCTAAAGCACCAGTGTTTGAGTAAATGAGACTCACCAAACTTTCTCCTGACTGAATCACTGGAATCTCCGAGTCAGATGGGTCCTCTCCAGTTGATGCTCTCAATCCTCGGGCTGGTTCACTTGTTGCTGTTCCCTCGTCTTCAGTCGTGGTTTGCTTCCAGTTGGGGGTTTTCTTCCAATAACTTTAACATGAAAGATAATGAAGCACATTAACAATAAAAAGGAGAACCAAACATTTCTGCTTAATGTTACTAAGAACAAAACTCACTGAAATTTAAACATTGAAGGCAAATATAATGATCTCGGTCAGCAATCTTTTATTGTCCCTCACATGTCACAAAACGATATGGAATAAGAAGGAGTCATCAGTCAGTCATGGTAAGAGACAAGATACAGGAACAGAATTAGGTGTTTCGATCCATCTGGTCTGCCCCATCACTCAACAGCATATTCATGCCTTTTTATTCCAACACCATATTCCTGCCTTCCTCCTGTAACCCCGAAGCTACTTAGCAATCATGAATATATTAATCGTTGTCATAAATATACCCAAATGGCAGCCTCAACTAACCTCTGCGGCAACAAATTCCACACATCAAACATCTTCGCGCCAAAATTTTTTTCTCAGTTTTAAAGGGAAGCATCTTATTCTGAGACTCTGTTGTCAGATCATAGACTCTCCATCTAATGGAAACATCCTCTCCATGTCCACTGTATCCAGGCTTTTTAGCATCCGGTAGGTTTACTTAACCATACATCCCTCCACCACCCCCACCGTCCCTCTGAACTCCATTGAGCACAGGTCCAGAACCATCAAATGCTCCTCATACATAAAGCCAAACATTCCTGAGATAATTCTTGTAAACCTTGTTAGCAACAACTGTACTGAACACATTTCCAGGAATAACAGACAAATTGGTACCAGGGTAATTTACAGGGAAAAGTTGTGGTTTCTTTACTGCTCTACTATCACAGAACGAGCCATTTCCATTTCCAGATTAGATGAGGTCCATTTCAGGAAATATAAACCATTCCAGGGTGAATGTAATAAAAAGAAACTGGAATTTCCAGAAACACTCAGCAGGTAAGGAACAGCTGTGGGGAGAGAAACAAACTTTACAATTCAGGTTAATAACATTTCATCAGAATGACTTCAAACATTTTCAGCTTTTAGTGCAGATCTCCAGCAACTTGAGATTCTGCTTGATTTCCACCGAGTCACAGAGAGGTGACAGTGAGGGGGGTTTTCCAAACACAGTTTGAACACCAAACTCACGGGTCTATTTCTACTGTTGTAAACATGGAACAGCTCATTTACTCATAGCCTCCCCCTGTCAGGATGGAATGGGAACTCATCCTCTCCTCAGATTAGCAGTCATTGCTTCCAAAGGAACTCCAGAAACAAACATCTGATCCCAGACCAGAAATATTCGCTCAACACCTCATGAGCCCAAGCAGCTCGATCCCCGGGTCCATTTTACCTGGATCAAAAACTGTGATATCCCAGGGCCCAACCTCACAGAGTCACACAGCTGAATCTGCCACTCACCGACCCCGAGAGTCTCACACATCACCCCCACATCTCACACTGGGTAGTGCAATCCGGGATTTCCCCACAACCAATGTCCAGCTGCTTGAACTCCGGCTACCCACCACTCCGTGGAAAGAAATAAAGTTGTCGCTCACATCTCCTCTCACCTTAAATGTATTAGACATTTCAACCCCCAGGAAAAATATATCCTCTGTCCGCTCTATCTATTCCTCTCGTAATCTTATAAACGTCTATCCAGTCTCACCCCAGCCCGCTCCACTCTAGAGAAAACAACATAAGTTTGTTCAACCTCTCGTTTCAGCTCATGCCCTCTAATCCAGGCAGTATCCTGGTAAACCTCTTCTGCACCCTCTCCAAACTCCGACATCCTTCCGAGAATGGGGGCGACCAGAACTGTATGAGACTCTGCAGATGTGGTCAAACTGGAGTTCTATAAACCTGCCACACAACTTCCCGACTTTTGAACTCAATGCTTCAACTAATAAAGACAACCATGACATTTGCCTTCTTAACCACCCAATCAATCTGTGCAGTCTCTTTCAGGGAGCAATGAACTTGGAGTCTAAGATCCCTCTGATCATCAACACTGTTCAGGGTTTTTGTATTTAACAGTGTATTGGCTCATACATTCGACCTACTGAGCTGCCAAGATGATCATCACTAATCAAATCTCACTGAGATTTCTCAGGTCCTGTTGAATTTATTGTCAAGTGCACAAGTACGGGAAGGTACAGGTACAGAGAAACACTGACTTGTGGCAGCATCACAGGCAAGTACATTCAGATAACACACGGAACACAAATTATTATACGATTCTCTGTCAGTAACAATCTATAAATACATTTTATGTCATTAACAATATATAAAATACACTGTGTCGTGATCAATATTAAAATGTGCAATAACGGACTTGGAAATGTTGAATTTGGTCCCTGTCTCCATTCCTCCTGTAGTCCACAACCAGCTCCTCTGTTTTTGTCACCATGAGGGAGAGGTTGTTTTCCTGACACCACTGTGTCGGGATGATGACTTCTTCTCTGTAGGCTGCCTCGTTATTATTTGAGATTAGGCTAATCAGTCAGCAAATTTAATTAGCAGATTGGATCTGTGGGTGGCGACGCAAGTCATGTGAATACAGAGAGTAAAGGAGGGGGCCAAGGAGACAGCCCTGTGGGGTTTGTGTGCTGAGGGTCAGAGAGACAGAGAGACAGAGGTGAGGGAGCCCACTCTTACCACCTGCCGGCGATCTGACAGGAAGTCCAGGATCCAGCTACACAAGGCCGGGTGAAGGCCGAGGTCTCCGAGCTTCTTGTCGATACTTCACGCCTTCGTATGTCTCCTCCTACCTCTCAGCGATGCATCGGACTCCGGCCGCAGGAGACGCTTCACAAACGCCCCAACTTCCCTCGGAAGGAAATGGAAATAAATCAGAAAGCGGACATTTACTTTGGGATTTGTTCGCTTCGACGGAGAGATCGGCCGCGGAGCGGAAGACGGATTCAGCGGGGGTACCACCTACTCGGCTGGTCCGCTACTGCTATTGGTTGTAACCAGTGATTGACATTCCTGCCCACCAATGGAAATAGGGCAGTTCCTGAAGCGTTTGTTTCAGCGGTGGGGGGGGGGGTGATCGCTCGATTAGTAGTTCAGCCGTTAAACCGACCAAGCTCGAGCACAGCAGCGTGTGCGTGCGTGACGTAAGACACGGCGCAAGTGAGGGAAGATCCCGGTGTGGGGAACCCAAGTGTGACGTCAGGCGCGTGGGGGGGGGCGAGGTGGCTGTGTGACGTCACCTGTGGGCGAGCGCTCGTATTTAAAAACACCTTAATGGAGGTTTCTTATGATTTCAGTGGGATAACAACATTAATCACGGGTTTCATCACTGAATCCAGTGTTGTGAGATGTAAAGTCCCCTGTTATGTGTCCGGCTGTGCCGTGTTGTTGGTGGAGTGGGCAGCGTGGTGTTTGTCTCGATTCGGGTCACAACACCAGAATTGCCAGCGGGGTCCACACACAGTGTATTAGTCAACAGAAAACCTCCCGTCCCTGCAGTCTCTGTCTCCTGGTAAACTCAACACCCTGACAATATGGATCATAGATATCCCTTCCTCACCCGCCCTGTTTTTATTCAAATATTTCCCACATTCCTTCTCGGTCCTGAAGAAGGGTCTCAAATTAAAACGTCGACTGTTGACTCTTTTCCATGGATGCTGCCTGACCTGCTGAATTCCGCCAGCATTTTGTTTATGTGGCTCTGGATTTCCAGCACCTGCAGACTTTCTCATGTTTGTGGTTTACCTCTCCGTTGTCCCTCCAGCTTCGGCCACTAGTGGCGCTGCATGGACCTCCGGCCACCCACGGCGATTTGCAGATCTCCGGCCACTGGTGGCGCTGTGCGGACCGCCGGCCATTGGTGGCGCTGTGTGGACGTCCGGCTACCGGCGACGATTTGCAGACCTCCGGGCACGGGTGGCGCTGTGCGGACCTCCGGCTACTGGTGGCGCTGTGTGGATGTCCGGCTATCGGCAGCGATTTGCCGATCTCCGGCCACCGGTGGCGCTGTGCGGACCGCCGGCCACTGGTGGCGGTGTGTGGACCTCCGGCTCCAGGCGGCGATTTGCAGACCTCCGGGCACGGTTGGTGCTGTTACGAACCTCCCGCTGAACGCAGCGCGGTGCCGACCGCAGCCGTCGCCGGCGGCCGTGAGGAAGGATCTGATCCCGATATTGTGTGAATCGTGGGTTTGCTGCAGTGGGAAAGGCCCGGGACCGAGTTCTGCCGGACGGCTGCAGACTCCGGGCTCTCCGGTCCCGCAGGCCTTGTTTTAACTTTGCGCCCGAGCCCGGGCTGTCAGATCAGTTCGTTGTGGTTCCCAGGCTGGGAGGGGGTTTGGCTGATCTGTATCCGAAGGTCTGTGCAATTCCTCGCAGTCACGGGCAGAGTAATTACCATTACCAGAGTTAATACCGGCATGAAGTGTCCGGATGGGAAACTTTCAATGGTGTGTTGATTAAAAATTCGGTGAGGGTCAAAGTTCATATGCCAGTTCTTATTGTTTGTTCTAATTTTGTCATTTTAGGATCTTTTGTGCAGTAGTATGTACTATTCATTCAGTATCTGTGTATTGCTGGAGGATCATCAGCAGACATCCCACCCTGCAAAAACTCATTTCAGGGAGGTAGCACCATCAATTTGCAGGAGACTTCCGGGAGGGGTGGGATGTCTGCAATAGAGCAGCTCCTTAGCAGCTGGCCAGGTAGTTTAAATAACGTTAGCTATGCTAATGAACGAATGACATCTGTTAAATTCACCTCAACATATCTTTTACAGTCTTAACCCACTATGGGCAATAGAAAAGTCACTGTTGCAAACAGTGCAGCGAGCAACACTGTCATTATTTTGACCCCTATTAGGCAGGGGTACACTTTAGTGTGGTCTGGGGTGACGTACGTTTGCTTTCTCTCTTGCTCGCTCTTGCTATCTCTCTCGCTCGCTCTCAAAAAAATTGATTTCAGTGATATTGTATATAATTTGCGGGCATCAGGGAGCCACTATTAATATGCGGGAGACTCCAGGAAGAGGTGGGATGTCTGCATCAGTGATCATCCTAGATTTCTTCCCCACGTGGTTCCGTCTGCTCATTCCTGCCCATCTTGTTCAACCTTTGACCTATCTCCCCACCCTCCCACTCCCACCCCCACCCCCACTTCAGTGATGTACATCAACCATCTGGGTCAACCTTGGTCCACCCTGTGTCCCACCTCCTCAATGTTATTTATCAGCAATCTTTCTTCTAACCCTTGTTTTCATTGTGAAGTGTTCTTTTGCACCTTTGGCCTCGCTGAGTTATTTCCAGAATCAGTTTTTGTTAGCTGGAATGCCAGAGGGTCATCAGGAACCAGTTCTGTTGTACATTGGTGTGGAGGTGCTAGTTTCTGAACTGTGACTGTCTGACACACTGCAGCATTTTACTGGCAGTAAAGATTACTAGGAGAGTTGGTGCTTGGGCTATAATCCTGTGATCTACATTCCAGGCATATGGAACTGTTGGTGTTTTGGTTTTGACTTTGGTTAGTGCTTCTACAGATGGGGCTGGATGGTCGTCTTTCTGCAGTGAAGCAGAAATTTTGAGCAGCTGGACATTGGTTGTGGAGAAATCCCGGATTGCACTACCCAGTGTGAGATGTGAGGACGATGTGTGAGGCTCTCAGGGTCGGTGAGTAGCAGGTTCAGCTGTGTGACCCTGTGAGGTTGGGTCCTGGGATATCACAGTTTTAGATCCAAGTAAAATGGACCCGGGGATCAAGCTGCCAGGGTTTATGAGGTGTTGAGTGAGTATTTCTGGTATGGGATCAAATGTTTGTTTCTGGAGTTCCTCTGGAAGCAATGGCTGTTAATCTGAGGAGAGAATGAGTGTGTATTCCATCCCTCACAAGGAGAGGCTGTGATTAAATGGGCTGTTCTGTGTTTGCACCGGTAGAAATAGACCTGGGGGTTCAGTGTTCGAACTGTGTTTGGAAATTCCTCCTCACTGTCACCTGTCTGTCAGGCAGTGGAAATCAAACAGAAACTCAAGTTGCTGGAGATCTGCACTAAAAATGGAAAATTCAGAATCCATTCGGACAGAAGATTGTGAACCTGAATCGTTAATTTTGTTGCTCTCCCCACAGCAGTTCCTCTCCTGTCGAGCGATTCTGGTGATTCCAGTTTTTTTATTATTACATTGACTCTGGAATGGTTTAAATTTCCTGATTGTCTGTTATACTTGGGAATGTGTTCAGTGCAATTGTTGCTCACAAGGTTCACATGAATAATCTCAGGAACGATCGGCTTTATGTATGAGCAGCATTTGATGGTTATGGGGCTGTGCTCAGTGGAGTTCAGACGGGGTGATGAAAGGGGAGGTGGTTAAGTAAACCTACTGAATGCTGAAAGGCCTGGATACCGTGGACATGGAGAGGATGTTTCCATTCGACGGAGACTCTGTGATCTGACAACACACTCAGAATAAAGATGCTTCCCTTTAAAACTGAGATGAGAAAAATTTCTTCAGCCAAAAGATGGCTGATCTGTGGAATTTGTTGCCACAGAGGTTGGTTGAGGCTGTCATTTGGGTATATTTATGGCAGAGATTAATATATTCATGATTGCTAAGTAGCTTCAGGGTTACAGGAGGAAGGCAGGAATATGGTGTTGGAATAAAAATCAGCCATGGTTGAGTGGTGGATCGAATCACCTAATTCTGTTCCTACATCTCATGTCTTACCATGACTGAACGATGACTCCTTCCTATCCCTTATCAGGTTTTGTGACATGTCAGGGGCAATTACAGATCTGTTCACTGAGATCATTATATTTGTCTTCAATGTTTAGATTTCAGTGAGCAGAAATATTTTGTTCTCCTTTGTATCGTTAACATGCTTCATTATCTTTCATGTTAAAGTTAGACCTGCGGTGAGAGGTTTATTGGAAGAAAAGCCCACGACTGGAAGCGAACCACGACTGAAGATAAGGGAACAGCAGCAAGTGAACCAGCCCGAGGACTGAGAGCACCAACTGGAGAGAACCCTTCTGAATCAGGGTTTCCATTGATTCAGTCAGGAGCAAGCTTGGTGAGTCTCATTTGCTCAAACACCGGTCCTTTAGACATTATATATCTGCTCAAAGTAAGGTAGAGAATAGTTGAGGTGAGAATGAATGTGCTCAGAAGTATCAGCTATGCCTCTGTCAGACCCAGTTGCAATCACTCCAGGTCTGGTAATGTTCTGTGAGTATCCCAGCTCTTTAAACTCACACACATTCCCTCAGTGTTTGTCATTTGAAGAACTTGCATCTTCTGAAGTAGCTTTTGGTCGGTTCTGAGTGTGGAGAGGGGGAGAGGGAAAGCTCGGCCTTTAATACCATCATTGCAAATAAACTGATTCCTCAGCTCCGGAACCTGGGCCTTAGCACTCAGATCTGCAGCTGGATCTTCAACTTCCTCACAGACAGGACCCAGGCTGTAAAAATAGGGCACAAGCTCTCCTCTACAATCACTCTGAGCACCGGTGCCCCACAAGGCTGTGTACTCAGACCCCTGCTGTACTCACTGTACACCCATGATTGTGTAGCCAAGTTTCCATCAAACTCAATATATAAGTTATTTGATGATGACAATTGTAGGCCGTATCTCGGGTAATGATGAGTTTGAGTAGAGAGGAAATTAAAAACCTGGTGGCATGATGCGAAGACAATAACATATACCTCAACGTCAGCAAGACGAAGGAATTGGTTTTTGACTTCAGAAGCAGTAGTGGACCGCACGACCCAATTTACATGGGTGGTGTGCAAATGGAACAGGTCAAAAACTTTAAGTTCTCGGGGTCAATATCACAAATGACCTGACTTGGCCCAACCAAGCAGACATCACTGCCAAGAAGGCCCACCAGCGCCTTTACTTCCTGAGAAAGCTAAGGAAATTTGGTCTGTCCCCTAAAACCCTCACTAATTTTGATAGATGCACTGTAGAAAGCATTTTTCTAGGGTGCATCACAACCTGGTATAGAAGTTGTCCTGTCCAAGACCGGAAGAAGCTGCAGAAGATCGTGAACACAGCCCAGCACATCACACAAACCAATCTTCCGTCCATGGACTCACTTTATACCGCACGCTGTCGGAGCAGTGCTGCCAGGATAATCAAGGACACGACCCAACCAGCCAACACACTTTCCGTCCCTCTTCCCTCAAGGAGAAGGATCAGGAGCTTGAAGACAAGTACGGCCAGATTTGGGAACAGCTTCATTCCAACTGTGATAAGACTGCTGAACGGATCCTGACCCGGATCTGGGCCGTACACTCCAAATATCCGGACCTGCCTCTCGTTTTTTTTTGCACTACCTTACTTTCCCTTTTCTATTTTCTGTTTATGATTTATAATTTAAATTTTTAATATTTACTATTGATTTGTAATCCAGGCCGTGCGAAGTTGCAGAATCAAATATCGCTGTGATGATTGTACGCTCTAGTAACAATTGTTTGGCGACAATAAAGTAAAGTGAAGGGGTGTTTATATTTACTGTCTTGCAAAACGAAGTAATTGTTTGAAATTGTTTGCTGCAAACTCACTACCCATGCCCTGTACATTCTTAACCAGATTATTGACATAGATGACAAATAGCAATGGGTGTAACGCTGGGGAACTCCAGGAGGCATGGGCCTTCACTCCAATAAACAGCCTCCCATCATCACCATCTGCTTCCTACCATCTAGCTGTTCCCAGACTCTGGGTTCTGTGACAAACACAATGTTAGCAGCAAGATTAGACAGTAATTAACATAAAGAGAGATTTGTTGCTTCCTAAAAGCTGTCTGATGCAATGGACCAGATCCCGCCCTTGCTTACAGCTTAATCTGCCCTCAGACCCATTCTCCCGGGTAACACTGTGTCCGATAACCCACATCCCCAACCTCCCTCCACCCCGCCAGTAGCCCCACAACTTTCCCACCATTTACCCCACTCCCGTACACGTAAACAGATCCACATCACCGACATCCGCTCTCACAGCTTGGGGAAGCACAACTAACTGATCCTACATTCTCGGCCCAGACTGTCCAGCTGTCTGGCTCGGTCCCGGCCCTTTCCCACTGCAACCAACCTTCGATTTACAGAAACCCAAGATCAGACCCTTCCTCATCGCCGCCCAACCAGGAGATCCGCCGGCAACAGCTGGGGTCGGCACTGTGCTGTGATTTGCAGGAGGTCCCCACGGCGCCACCAGTGGCCGGAGGTCGGAGGGACAACGTAGAGGATCTGGCTGTTGGGTTCTTTCAGTGTGACACCCCCGAACTCTGCATTAACTCCATCCAGCCAAATCTGGACCAACTTTAATGACCAACAAATATAATTCCTCTCAGCAATCAGCTAACTGAATGATTCACTCACTTTTAGATGAAGGGGTACCTACACTGTCGGGGTGTTTAGATTGCCAGGAGACAAGGACCACAGGGATGAGAGATCTTCAGTTAACTGCTATGAACCTGTCTTTACCCTGCTGGCAATTCCAGTGTATATTCGTAAAACTGTTGTTTCTGAAAATACTAAACAACGAGACACTGCACTGACTTAACCACCCCAGACCAGATCATCCTGGAAAGTCCTCCTCAGAAACATTGGGGTTTTGTGACCCAACTCGAGAGAAGCACCACACCTCCCACTCTACGGACAACATGGCAGAGCAGGGTATCTTGCAAGGGACTTTTGTTCACCCCCCTGAAAACATTAAAATCTTTCATTAAACAAGGGACTTTAAATCACACAACGTTGGATTAATTGATGAAAACCATAAAGTTTCCTTTGTTCACCCCCTGATATCATAAAAAATGTCCATTAAGCAGACTTTGAATACAAGCTCTCACCCACATGTGACATCATTCTGCTGCCGCCACATAAAACCATAGAACATAGGAGCAAAATTAGGCCATTTGGTCCATCACTCCTGCTCTGCCATTTAATCATGTCTGTTCCAATTTTCCTCATTCCCAGTTTCCTTCCTTCCTTCCCGTAAACCATCATCAATCAAGAATCTAGTGACCTCTGCCTTTGATATCCATAAATACTTGACCTTCACAGCTGCCCATGGGAAAGGATTCCACAGATTCACCACTCTGTGGGTAGAGAAATTCCCCCTCATCTCCTTTCTAAAAGGATGTCCCACTGCCTCCTTTAATCTGAGGCTGCGTCCTCTGGTCCTAGACTCTCCCAATACAGGACGCATCCTCTCCACATCCACTCAATCAAGGCCATTCACCATTTGATAGGATTCAAAGAAATCATCCTTCATTCCTCTGAATACAGGTCCAGAGCCATGAAATGCTCTTCATATGACAGGCCATTCAGTTCTGTACTCATTTTCATAAACCTCCTTTGAACTCTCTCCAGTGTCAGCACATCCTTTCTGAGATAAGGGGCCCAAAACTGCTGAGAATAATCCAAGAGCTTTATAAAGTTTCAACATTACATCGTCACTTTTATATTTTAGTCTTCTTGAACTGAATGTGAACATCATGTTTGCCTTCCTCACCACAGACTCAACCCACAAATTAACCTTTAGGGAATCCTGCGCAAGGACTCCCAAGTCCATTTGCACCTCAGATTTTTTTCTGTACATTCTCTCCATTTAGAGAATAGTCAACCCTTTCATTTCTTCTAGCAAAGTGTATAATCATTCACCTCCCAAAACAGTATTCTATCTGCCATTTCCTTGCCCATTTTCCTGATCTTTCTGTAGCCTCCCTACTTCCCCAAAACGACCTGCCCTTCCACCTATCTTTACATCCCCTGCAAACTTTACAACAAAGCCATCAGTTCCATCATCCAAATCATTGGCATATAACATAAAACAAATCGGTCCCAACATAGACCCCTGTGGAACTCCACTAGAAACCGGTAGCCAGCCAGAAAAGGTTGTCTGTATTCCCACTCGTTTCCTCCTGCCAATCAGCCACTACATTTTTCCTGTAATAACATAGGCTCAGAGCTCGTTAAGGAGCCTCACGTGTGGCACCTTGTCAAAGGCCTGAAAATCCAAGCACACAACATCAACCAATTCTCCTTTGTCTACCCTGCTTATTATTTCTTCAAAGCATTCCAACAAATTTATCAGACAAGATTTTCCCTTGAGGAAACAATGCTGACTCCGGCCTATTTTATCTTGTGCCTCCAAGTACCTCGAACTCACATCCTTAACAATCGACTCCAACATCTTCCCAACCACTGTCAGACTGAGTGGCCTATAGTTTCCTTTCTTCTGCCTCTCTCCCTTCTTGAAGAGAGGAGTGACATTTGCAATATTCCAGTCTTCCAGAACCATTCCTGAATCAAGTGATTCTTGAAGGATCATTCCTAATGCCTCCACAATCTCTCTGGCCACCTCTTTCAGAACTGTGGGCATAACCCATCAGGTCCAGGTGACTTATCTGCCTTCAGATCTTCAGTTTCCTGAGAACCTTCTCTTTTGCTGTGGTCCTTTCTGTACAGGTCCCACCTTCACTGGAAGAGAGCCATGGAACAAAAAGTCTTACCCCTCTCCTTCCCTCCCCCGGCCACAAGCCTAATGTCATGCATGGGTTTGCTACACCAGGGTCTGGTGTCATGTGTGTGGTTCCTTATGTCAGAGTTCCCCAAACTTCTTTGCACTGTGGACCGGTTTAATATCGGCCGACGGGGGAGGGTGTAGGGGGCATGTTCAAGTTCAACATTGTGTGACAGGGAATGAGGAAAGGTGCAGCTCACTCATATCACCAAATCATATCGTTTCCTGTCTCTCTGTGTCCTTCACCCTCACTCTCTCTCATCTCCAGTGGTCTGCGCCCCGGTGGTTGGGGACCACTGCCTTACGTCTGCGGGTTTGTTTCTCGTGTTTGTGCTGTTTAATCTTTTTTTCCATTCAGACAAGGGAGACAGATCCAGATCTGTCACGTTCTCTCATTGTGGGTGGGGATTTTTTTCATTGACTTCATTCCACTGTTACAAATTGCCGAAGTGCAGCCAATGTTTCGAGGTATATAGCCCTATTAATGCAAGACGGAAGCCTTTTCTGTTTTTCTGGGCTTCTCAAACATTTGTACACTTCAGTGAAATCTTCCTCCAGAAGTTCCAGAGGAGAAGCTCAGTCTGTCTAATATTTCCACACAATTAAAGTGGGGAATCATTTATTATTGTCATGTACCAAGGTTCAGTGAAAATCTTGTCTTGCATACCATCCTCTCAGATCAACACATTACAACAGTAGATAATGGTAAAACATTAACAGAGTGTAATGGTTACAGAGAAAATCCATTGCAGGTGGACGTATGGTGCAAGTCACATCAAGTTACATTATGAAGTGAAGAGTCCATCTTATACTGCTGAGGAATATTCAGTTTGCTTATAAAAGCAGAATGGAAAATGTCCCTAGGTCTGGTGGTATATCAATAAATAACAGGAATTCTGCAGACGCTGGAAATTCAAGCAACACACATCAAAGTTGCTGGTGAATGCAGCAGGCCAGGCAGCATCTCTAGGAAGAGGTGCAGTCGACGTTTCAGGCCAAGACCCTTCGTCAGGACTAACCTTAGTCCTTCGTTAGTCCTGACGAAGGGTCTCGGCCTGAAACGTCGACTGCATCTCTTCCTAGAGATGCTGTCTGGTGGTATATTTTCTGTTTTTTTGTTTGTTTTCATTTATCTTCGACCCGATGGGTGGTTGAGAATCGAGAATGTCTGGTCTGGAGTTCTGGGAATCTTTAATTATATTGTCTGATTTACTGAGGCTGCAGGAAGTATAGAGAGAGTCCATGGAGGGGAGGCTCCATTCCTACCAAGTCTGTTGGAGCAAAACTTATTTTTTTTAGATAAGAGAGTCCACTAAATCAGGGTTTTAATTACAAATGAATGTTCTGTCCAATCCTTATCAGTTATTCTCTTTTGTTAGACACTTAGTTGAATTCGTGTCTCATGAGAACTCAACTCTACATAACGTTCCCAAGAGACATCTGAGAGTCGTTAATCTAAACAAGCTGCTAGCAGGTTCCTCAGTGAAGGACAGAACAGAAATTTGCACACTATCTGGAACAGAGCACACATAAGTTTGGACTTAGTTTTAACCCGTTATTTACAAGAGTCCAAGAATCATTTCTTACATCCCCCAATACCCTTAAAACTTCATCACCAGAGTGTTGTAGCAGATAGTTGCCTTTCTGACTGAAAACCTGTGACTAGTGGAGTGCCACATGGATCAGTGCTGGATCTGTTGTTGTTTTTCATCTCTATCAGTAATCTGGACGATAGTGTCGTTAACTGGATCAGCAAATTTGTGGATGACACCAAGATTGGTGGTGCAGTGGACAGCGAGGACGACTATCATGGCTTGCAGTGCAATCTGGACTGCTGGAAAAAATGGGATGAGAAATGGAAAATGGAAGTGTGAGGTGTTGTGCTTTGGTAGGACCTACCAGTGTAGGTCTGACACAGTGACTGGTAGGGCACTGAGAAGTATTGTAGAAGAAAGGGATATGGGAATACAGGTCTATATTTCACTGAAATTGGTGTCACAGTTCAATAGGACGGAAAAAAAGATTTTGGCATATTGGCCTTCATAAACGAAAGTGCTGAGTACAGGAGATGGATGTTATGTTGACTTTGTACAAGACATTGGTGAGCCATAATTTGGAGTATTATGTGCAGTTTTGGTCACCAACCTACAAGAAAGAAATAAAAGAGTTTGAAAGAGTTCAGAGAAAATTCACAAAGATTTTGCCTGGAGGTCTTGGGTTATAAGGAGAGATTGAACAGGTCTGGGCTTTATTCTTTGGAATGTAGAAGATTGAGGGGAGATTTGATGGAGGTGTACCAAAATTATGAGGGTTATAGATGGGGTATATGCAAGAAGGCTTTTTCCAATGAGATTGGTTGGGACTACAACCAGAGGCCATGGGTTAAGGGTGAAAGGTGAAACATTAAGGGGAACATGAGGGGAAACTTCTTCACACAGACGGTCATCCAGGTGTGGAATGAGCAGACAGCCCAACTGGTGCATGTGAGCTCAATTTCAACATTTAAGAGTTTGTATAAGTACCTGGATGGTAGGGGTACGGGGGTAAACAGTTTAAATAGTTCAACACAAACTAGATGGGCTAAAGGGCCTGTTTCTGTGTTGTACTTTTCTATGACTCTGTGACAAGGACATGAAATAATACCACTATTCATGTAATTCCTTTTAACAGCTGTACCTACCAACCATTCATCTGGGCAGGAAATGTTTACATGGCTATAAAACTGTGGCACTTTACATTGACAGTAGATAAAAGAAAATCCCAGCTGCACATCAACAAAGTCTATTTGCGTGAGAGTGTTTCAGTTACTGTGGGGCCAGGCACCCATGCAGCTCAGTGGGAACAGGGAATAATACCAATGGGGAGTGTTAAACTGAGCCAGGTCACAGATTGGAAATGGCAGAAATATCCCATTCTTATAGAGACAGGAAGAGCATCAGAGAGTTTGATGGTCATTCCAGATACCAGTACTGTGCCCAGTTAGAAGATGATTTCTCTCTCCAACTTGTGTTGAACCTCACTGTAACAGTGTGATGTCAGATCACACCTTGGCAACTCAAGTGATCTCATCTAAAATGTTGTCCTTCACTCATTGATGGATTTTATAAATCTTTTTTTCAGGTTAAAAACGACAAGGAATTTATCTACGGGAATCTCAAACAAAACACGCCAGTTTTGCTGTCTCTGTCCACGTATATAAGAAGTGGAGCAAGGGATTCACTCGATCATCCTTCCTGCTCAGACTGTGAGGAGAGATTCACTCGATCATCTGACCGACTGGCAGGCCTGTCAGTTTACACAGGGGAGAGGCCGTTCACCTTTTCAGACTGTGGGGATTCAAGGTCATCTCATGAAGGTACATCAGCAAGTTCACACTGGGACAAGGCCATTCACCTGTTCTGTGTGTGAGAAGGGATTCAGTTGGTCATCCCACCTGTGGACACACCAGTCAGTTCACACTGGGCAGAGGCTGGTCATCTGCTGAACTTGTGGGGAAGGATTCACTCGGTCATCTGACCTAATGGCTCACCAGCGAGTTCACACTGGGGAGCGACCGTTCACCTGCACGGCCTGTGGGAAGGGATTCGCTTTATCATCTCGCCTACTGAGACTCCAGTCAGTTCACACCAGAGAGTGGCTACTCACCTGCTCAGTCTGTGGGAAGGGATTCACTTTGCCATCCTCCCTACAGAGACACCAGTCAGTTCACACTGGAGAGAGGTCGTTCACCTGCTCAGACTGTGGGAAGGGATTTACTGACACATTTAAACTCAAGGCACACGAGGGAGTTCACACTGGGGAGAGGCCGTTCACCTGCTCAGACTGTGGGAAAGGATTCAAACGGTCAGCACACCTACTGAGACACCAGTCAGTTCACACTGGGGAGAGGCCACTCACCTGCTCAGACTGTGGGAAGGGATTCACTTTGTCATCTCAACTGAAGGTACATCAGCGAGTTCACACTGGGGAGAGGCCATTCACCTGCTCCGACTGTGGGAAGGGGTTCACTCTGTCATCCACCCTGCAGAGACACCAGCGAGTTCACACTGGGGAGAGGCCGTTCATCTGCTTGGACTGTGGGAAGCAATTTACTTGGTCATCCCAACTGAAGGTACATCAGCGAGTTCACACTGGGGAGGGTCCATTCACCTGCTCAGTCTGTGGGAAGGGATTCACTCAGTCATCTGCTCTACTGAGACACCAGTCAGTTCACACCGGGAAGAGACCATTCACCTGCTCAGACTGTGGGAAGGGATTCACTCAGTCATCTCAATTGAAGGTACATCAGCGAGTTCACACGGGGGAGAGGCCATTCACCTGCTCAGTCTGTGGGAAGGGATTCACTTCGTCATCTCACCTACTGAGACACAAGTCAGTTCACACTAGGGTGTAGCCATTCACCTGCTCAGACTGTGTAAATGGATTCACTTCGTCATCTCAACTACAGAGACACCAGTGTGTTCACACTGTGTAGAGGCTGTTCACCTGCTCAGACTTTGGGAAGAAATTTTCTCAGCCAAATCAACCAAATGTGCATCATTGAGTTCACACTGGGGAGAGGCCATACACCTGCTGTGAATGTGGTGAAGGATTTGTGATGGACATGGACTGTGCCTTTAAAAGAGAGAGAGAGAGAGAGAAACTGACTACAGTACTGCTGCCTGCTTCTTGGTTGCTATGGTGAGAGAGAGGTGGAGTTATGTGATGGACAGTTTGATGTTCACAGTTGCTTCACAGCGTGTTTATTTTAGCAAGGTCCCAGAGACACACAGTGGAACACCAGTTAAGGCAAACGGTCAGCGAAAGGAGGCCAGTACCAGAAGAGTCACTGGGGGGAACTTCTGAGTGCTCACAAGGGTGCGTTGAGGATCGATCAGAAGAATCGATCAGTGGCTATCATGGTGTGTAGAAGGGTGACCCTGTGGAGGCTACCGGTGTGTCTACCCCTGCCTGGGTGGTAGCTTACCCTCGAAGACGGTCCCCTGAGTGATAAGCTATGTTTGGCTGACTCGAAAGTGGATTCGGAGCCCGATGATGGAAGATCAATGTCACATGTTTGCTCGTTCTTCTCCTGTTGTGGTTTTCACATTGGATTACAAATACGTCTCTCCCTCTCACACCAGTTCCGTGCATTGAACTGAACTTCCTTACATTACCATTGTAAGACTTTAACTCTTGCCACCCGAGCTTTAACCATTTTGGGAATTATGTTTATACACATATATATGCATAACACTGCTAACATTTGATTTACCTGGTTTAAGTTACTATATTAAGTAGTTACTAATATATAAAGGTTTTTAACATCAAAACCAGACTCCAGGTGAGGTCTACTGCTAGTGGTTCATTTAAACTGCTGCGTGTACGAAACAGATTCATTCAGTTGTCTATCCTTATGGCACACTACCAGGTTCACACTGGGCAGTGACTTTTCACCTGCTCTGAATGTGGGAAGTGAGTCACTCAGTCATCTAACCTCATGTAACTCTTGCTTCCGCTAGCAGCTTAATATAGGGGGTAATAGCCCCCAGATCGGCAAAACTTAAGAAATCTTAGTTGGGCAGATGCTGTGTGATGTGTTCGCTGCTACAAATCAGTAACCTGAAATAACAAACAGTACACAATATGTGATTAAACAATTGAGCTTTATAATTCTTACATTGACTCTGGGGTTAGTGAAGTAAACAAAAAAGAAAGAAAAAGGGCCCACTCTCTCTACTCGCGATTTCTCATCTCTCCCCAGCAAAAGACCATGAAAATCTCTCTTCCAGACTCACAAGGAAGAACATTTCTGTCATTGGATAGCCCCACACTCCAAAACCCTGTTATCTCCAGTTGTAATCTAAACATTGCTGCTACAGAGAAACCATTACCTCAGCAGTGAAACACTGCACAGAGGACGTTACATGAGCAGTGAAACCTTACAGCGTGTTACACTTATGACACATTACCGAGTTCACACTGGGGAGAAAGTTTGAATAAGCTTCATGCTGGATATTTGACCATCACTGTCGCTGAATGCAATTTCGAGAGTGACTGTCGGTGCTGAACTCTGCAATTATTGCTGGTGCTCACCACACCCAGTTCTGCACCCTGGTCACTGGGCATGGGAGGAGTTTCTTCTGCTGCATATTCACCTTTAATGGGACTGGAGTTTAATATTCTGGATCTGAGACAAATAAATCAGTTTATTTTAAACTGTCTCCGGTACTTAGTGAATTTATAACATACACAGACATCCCACCCTGCAAAAACTCATTTCAGGGAGGTAGCACCATCAATTTGCAGGAGACTTCTGGGAGGGGTGGGATGTCTGCAATAGAGTAGCTCCTTAGCAGCTGGCCAGCTAGTTTAAATAACGTTAGCTATGCTAATGAACGAATGACATCTGTTAAACTCACCTCAACATGTCTTTTACAGTCTTAACCCACCATGGGCAATAGAAAAGTCACTGTTGCAAACAGTGCAGCGAGCAACACTGTCATTATTTTGACCCCTATTAGCCAGGGGTACACTTTAGTGTGGTCTGGGGTGACGTACATTTTATATATTTTTTGGAACACTCTGCCACTCTGACTTTTTTTTGGAACTCTCTCACTCGCGCGCGCGCGCTCTTTCTCGCTCGTGGTGGCTTTCACTCGCACTTGCTTTCTCGCTCTTGCTCTCGCGCTTGCTTTCTTGCTCTTGCGCTCGCTCTCCCTTGCGCGTTCTGTCACGCTCGCTCTCAAAAAAATCAATTTCCGGGACATTGTATATAATTTGCGGGCATCAGGGAGCCACTGTTAATTTGCGGGAGACTCCCGGAACTTCCGAGAGAGTTGGGATGTCTGACATACATAGTGTACAGTAGAGAGTCAACTCAGGCCGGTTGGACCCTGCCAGTGATTCTGTTCCACAACAGTACTTTTAAATCCTCCCCTGTTGTTCACCTCTCGCTCTCCCAGTGGTGCCAAACAGTCTCCACTCTGTGGGCGAAGAAGTTTCCCTTGAATTTTCTGCCGACTGATGAAATCGAGCTGACTGCAGTTCTGTCTGTCATGTTCTTTGCCCCTCAAATCTCTGGGCTGAGGAAGAATGACATTGGTAGTTAAGCTCCTTAATCACGACTCATTTCCACATTATGGGTCATTTTCCCTGCTTCTAAAGTGTTGTTTGAAAACAGTACTGTCCTCTACAGACTGTAAGCAGAAATGGGAAACCATCAGTTGGATTTTCAATGAAGTAAGGTCAGAAACCAGAGGCGAGTCTGCACAGGGCAGAGTTTGGGGCTCTGGATGATGGTCGGGGTATGAACGTACGATGAGGAGAAGGGAATTCAGCAGTGGGGCAACGAATGACAGTGTAGCAGCATTTGGAAGATGACGGACTGAGAAAATAATTTGGTTGTCTGACTGATGACACAAACAATGCCCTGTGATGTTGACCACCTCCATTGGTCGAGGGACCTGTGTGTTGGGAATGGTTATATCTATGGATTGAGTTGTTCCTGTTTGTTTGTCCTGTAATATTATCTCCAGATTGTTAATACGGATTGTCCTATCTGTAATAATATATTGATTAACTATAACTTGTAAGATTTTGACTCTGAAACTGGATCAGGCTTGAATTTATGGTGCCTTTATGAGGTTATGGTGGTCATTCACGAGCTTAAAGCAAGATTTTGGTGAACTATATTTGCCACCTGATCGTATATTTGAAAGTAAGCAGGTTGAGTTAAACTGCTGCAGGATCCTGGAAAGTGTTGGATTGTGTCTGGTTTCTCTTGGCATTTTCTGCATTCATCACCTTGTTTATTAGTTTTTTATGTATTTTTGATAATTTTTATGTTAACCACCCTGTCCTGTATTTCTGCAAGAAACTTCTCTCTCTGCGAAGACATCTCCTACTTTGAGTCAGTCGTTCGATGCTTCCTTGACGAACATCTAGTCTGCTCAGATCAGTGGGGTGTCTTCAATGGAGGGTCATAATCATTCCACTGGTTAAAATTTTCTTCAATAGTGATTATTCATTTTTCTGAGTTGGCCTCTCATTTAAGTTTTCTGGTCTGTACTTCATATCACAATTGCATATGCTTGCATGGAGTGATGAATCCTGCTTATTTTTGAAGAAAATATATATTTAGGAGTTTTATCTGACAGTTGTGTAAGTTTTTAACGTCTGTAATTCCTCATCCTTCTTTTGTCCTAGCTAGTGTTGATCTAACTCTGTTTCAGTGTAGATACTGTTTTCTAAATTTGTCATTTCAGTTCTTATTTTTCTTTGTAAAGTTCCATTTCAGAATGGGACCAAGATATTTTTACATATAACAACACAGTTTCAGGCCCTTCGGCCCACAATGTTGTGCCGACCCTCAAACCCTGCCTCCCATATAAGCCCCCACCTTAAATTCCTCCATATACCTGTCTAGTAGTCTCTTAAACTTCACTAGTGTATCTGCCTCCACCACTGACTCAGGCAGTGCATTCCACGCACCAACCACTCTCTGAGTAAAAAAACCTTCCTCTAATATCCACCTTGAACCTCCCACCCCTTACCTTAAAGCCATGTCCTCTTGTATTGAGCAGTGGTTCCATGGGGAAGAGGCGCTGGCTATCCACTCTATCTGTTCCTCTTATTATCTTGTGCACTTCTATCATGTCTCCTCTCATCTTCCTTCTCTCCAAAGAGTAAAGCCCTAACTCCCTTAATCTCTGATCATAATGCGTACTCTCTAAACCAGGCAGCATCCTGGTAAATCTCCTCTGTACCCTTTCCAATGCTTCCACATCCTTCCTATAGTGAGGTGACCAGAACTGGACAGAGTACACTAAGTGTAGCCTAACCAGAGTTTTATAGAGCTGCATCATTACATCGCGACTCTTAAACTCTATCCCTTGACTTATGAAAGCTAACACCCCATAAGCTTTCTTAACTACCCTATCCACCTGTGAGACAACTTTCAGGGATCTGTGGACATGTACCCCAATATCCCTCTGCTCCTCCACACTACTAAGTATCCTGCCATATACTTTGTACTCTGCCTTGGAGTTTGTCCTTCCAAAGTGTACCACCTCACACTTCTCCGGGTTGAACTCCATCTGTCACTTCTCAGCCCACTTCTGCATCCTATCAATGTCTCTCTGCAATCTTCGACAATCCTCTACACTATCTACAACAACACCAACCTTTGTGTCATCTGCAAACTTGCCAACCCACCCTTCTACCTCCCCATCCAGGTCGTTAATAAAAATCACGAAAAGTAGAGGTCCCAGAACAGATCCTTGTCACCACTAGTCACAATCCTGCAATCTGTATGTACTCCTTCCACGATGACCCTCTGCCTTCTGCAGGCAAGTCAATTCTGAATCCACCTGGCCAAACTTCCCTGGATCCCATGCCTTCTAACTTTCTGAATAAGCCTACCGTGTAGAACCTTATCAAAAAGTGCCTTACTAAAATCCATATAGATCACATCCACTGCACTACCCTCATCTATATGCCTGGTCACTTCCTCAAAGTACTCTATCAGGCTTGTTAGACACGATCTGCCCTTCACAAAGCCATGCTGACTGTCCTTGATCAGACCATGATTCTCTAAATGCCTATAGATCCTATCTCTAAGAATCTTTTCCAACAGCTTTCCCACCACAGACGTAAGGCTCACTGGTCTATAATTACCCCGGACTATCCCTGCTACCTTTTCTGGACAAGGGGACAACATTTGCCTCCCTCCAATCCTCTGGTACCATTCCCGTGGACAATGAGGACATAAAGATCCTAGCCAGAGGCTCCACAATCTCTTCTATCGCCTCGTGGAGCAGCCTGGGGAATATTCCGTCAGGCCCCGGGGACTTATCTGTCCTAATGTATTTTAACGACTCCAACACCTCCTCTCCCTTAATATCAACATGCTCCAGAACATCAACCTTACTCATATCGTCCTCACCATCATCAAGTTCCCTCTTATTGGTGACTACTGAAGAGAAGTATTCATTGAGGACCTCGCTCACTTCCACAGCCTCCAGGCACATCTTCCCACCTTTATCTCTAATCGGTCCTACTTTCACTCCTGTCATCCTTTTTTTCTTCACATAATTGAAGAATGCCTTGGGGTTTTCCTTTACCCTACTCACCAAGGCCTTCTCATGCCCCCTTCTTGCTCTTCTCAGCCCCTTCTTAAGCTCCTTTCTTGCTTCCCTATATTCCTCAATAGACCCATCTGATCCTTGCTTCCTAAACCTCATGTATGCTGACTGGATTTTCCACCTCACTTGTCATCCATGGTTCCTTCACCCTACCATTCTCTATCTTCCTCACTGGGACAAATTTATCCCTAACATCCCGCAAGAGATCTCTAAACATCGACCACATGTCCATACGACATTTCCCTACAAAAACATCATCCCAATTCACACCCGCAAGTTCTAGCCTTATAGCCTCAGAATTTGCCTTTCCCCAATTAAAAATTTTCCTGTCCTCTCTGATTCTATCTTTTTCCATGATAATGCTAAAGGCCAGGGAGTGGTGATCACTGTCCCCCAGATGCTCAGGCACTGAGAGATCTGTGACCTGACCCGCTTCATTACCTAGTACTAGATCTAGTATGGCATTCCCCCCTGGTCGGCCTGTCCACATACTGTGACAGGAATCCGTCCTGGACACACTTAACAAACTCTGCCCCATCTAAACCCTTGGAACTCATCAGGTGCCAATCAATATTAGGGAAGTTAAAGTCACCCATGATAACAACCCTGTTATTTTCGCACCTTTCCAAAATCTGCCTCCCAATCTGCTCCTCTGTATCTCTGCTGTTACCAGGGGACCTGTAGAATACCCCCAATAGAGTAACTGCTCCCTTCCTGTTCCTGACTTCCACCCATATTGACTCAAAAGAGGATCCTGCTACATTACCCACTCTTTCTGTAGCTGTAATAGTATCCCTGACCAGTAATGCCACCTCTCATCCCCCTTTTCCGCCCTCTCTATCCCTTTTAAAGCACTGAAATCCAGGAATATTGAGAATCTATTCCTGCCCTGGTGCCAGCCAAGTCTCTGTAATGGCCACTACATCATAATTCCATGTATGTATCCAAGCTCTCAGTTCGTCACCTTTGTTCCTGATGCTTCTTGCATTGAGGTACACACATTTCAGCCCTTCTACCTTACTGTATTTACAACGTTTATTCTGCTTCTCTTTCCTCAAAGGCTCTCTGTATGTTAGATCTGGCTTTACTCCATGCACTTCTTTCACTGCTCTATCGCTCTGGGTCCTATCCCCCTCGCAAATTAGTTTAAACCCTCCCGAACCATGCTAGCAAACCTACCTGCGAGGATATTGCTCCTCCTCGAGGATTTTCCGAAAGAATACTTTTCGTTAAGGAAAATATATACTTAGATAATATTTCACTTCACTCCCAGGGGTCCTTACATTTTGTACTCTCACTTCTCATCATTTTGCTCCCCAACAATGTCAATGCTTCAAGAGTATCGGGGCAGAACTGAGTATAGATACTATTACTAAGGAGAAAATTTGGTTAGAAAGCTGAAAGGCTGGAGGTAGATAAAAGTCCTGGACCAGATAGTGTACATCCCAGGGTTCAGAAAATGATAGCTGAAGAGATTGTGAAGGTATTAGAGTCATAGAACACTACAATCTAGTCTGTGAAAAAGTATTTACCTGCCTAGTTCCAGCAACCTCCATTCCCTTCCATCCATGCACCCGTTCGAACTTTGCTTAAATGTTGAAATCGCCCCTGCCACTTGCTCTGGCAGCCCATTCCATATGCTCACCACCTCTGAGGGAAGACGTTCCCCTTCGTGTCTATCTTAAAGAATGGGTCATGACCTTTCAAAAATTACCAGACTTGGGAAATGGCTCTGGCAGACAAGAAAGTTGCAAATGTCACTCCATTCTTTAAGAAGGGAGGGAGGCAGAAGAAAGGAAATAATATGATATTTTCTGACCTCAGTGGGTGGAGTCCATTAAGGATGTTTTTTCGGGGTACTTGGCACACGATAATATCGGGCAAAGACTTCATGGTTCCCTTGAGGGATAATCTTGTCTTGGAAGTCTGTTGGAATTCATTGATGAAATAACAGGCAGAATAGACAAAGGAGAGGCAGTGGAAGTTGTTTGCTTGGATTTTCAGATGGTCTTTAACAAATTCTTTCTCCCATGAGCCTGCTTAACAAGATCACAGCTCATGGTATTACAGGAAAGATACGACCATTGATCGAAGATTGGTTTACTGGCAGCAGGCAAAGAGTCAGAACACTGCAAGCCTATTCTGTTTGCTGCCAGTAAATAATGGCGTTCCGCTGGGGTCAGTCTTGAGACCGTTTCTTTTCATGTTAGATATCAACAATCTGGATGACAGAATTAATAGCCTGGTGACCAGCTTTGCAGTTGATACAAAGGTAGGTGCCGGGCAGGTAGCTTAGAGTTAAGCGGGTGTCTACAGAAGGACTCGGACAGGTTTGGAGAACAGACAATGAAGTGCCAGATGAAATACAGTGTAGGGACTGCGGTCTACAGTCAGGTTCTCAGGTTCACTCAGCATAGTGTTGCACGAATTTATCAGTAAAACACTCCGATACAATACGGGTTACATTTTGTTACAGACAAAAGTGCCATTTTGGTAGCACAACTAAGGAACATTTCCACAGTGTTGGAGAAGCTTCCAAAAACCCCGCGCCATCTGTGAAAACCCTTCCAACCCCTACATCACTCCCCGTTTCTGTAAACATCTCCGACCCCAACAGCACTCGCCATCTGTGAAAACCCTTCCAACCCCTACATCACTCCCCGTTTCTGTAAACATCTCCGACCCCGACAGCACTCGCCATCTGTGAAAACCCTTCCAACCCCTACATCACTCCCCGTTTCTGTAAACATCTCCGACCCCGACAGCACTCGCCATCTGTGAAAACCCTTCCAACCCCTACATCACTCCCCGTTTCTGTAAACATCTCCCACCCCGACAGCACTCGCCATCTGTGAAAACCCTTCCAACCCCTACATCACTCCCCGTTTCTGTAAACATCTCCCGACCCCGACAGCACTCGCCATCTGTGAAAACCCTTCCAACCCCTACATCACTCCCCGTTTCTGTAAACATCTCCGACCCCGACAGCACTCGCCATCTGTGAAAACCCTTCCAACCCCTACATCACTCCCCGTTTCTGTAAACATCTCCGACCCCAACAGCACTCGCCATCTGTGAAAACCCTTCCAACCCCTACATCACTCCCCGTTTCTGTAAACATCTCCGACCCCGACAGCACTCGCCATCTGTGAAAACCCTTCCAACCCCTACATCACTCCCCGTTTCTGTAAACATCTCCGACCCCGACAGCACTCGCCATCTGTGAAAACCCTTCCAACCCCTACATCACTCCCCGTTTCTGTAAACATCTCCGACCCCGACAGCACTCGCCATCTGTGAAAACCCTTCCAACCCCTACATCACTCCCCGTTTCTGTAAACATCTCCGACCCCGACAGCACTCGCCATCTGTGAAAACCCTTCCAACCCCTACATCACTCCCCGTTTCTGTAAACATCTCCGACCCCGACAGCACTCGCCATCTGTGAAAACCCTTCCAACCCCTACATCACTCCCCGTTTCTGTAAACATCTCCGACCCCAACAGCACTCGCCATCTGTGAAAACCCTTCCAACCCCTACATCACTCCCCGTTTCTGTAAACATCTCCGACCCCGACAGCACTCGCCATCTGTGAAAACCCTTCCAACCCCTACATCACTCCCCGTTTCTGTAAACATCTCCGACCCCGACAGCACTCGCCATCTGTGAAAACCCTTCCAACCCCTACATCACTCCCCGTTTCTGTAAACATCTCCGACCCCACAGCACTCGCATCTGTGAAAACCCTCCAACCCCTACATCACCCCCTTCGTAAACATCTCCGACCCCGACAGCACTCGCCATCTGTGAAAACCCTTCCAACCCCTACATCACTCCCCGTTTCTGTAAACATCTCCGACCCCGACAGCACTCGCATCTGTGAAAACCCTTCCAACCCCTACATCACTCCCCGTTTCTGTAAACATCTCCGACCCCACAGCACTCGCCATCTGTGAAAACCCTTCCAACCCCTACATCACTCCCCGTTTCTGTAAACATCTCCGACCCCGACAGCACTCGCCATCTGTGAAAACCCTTCCAACCCCTACATCACTCCCCGTTTCTGTAAACATCTCCGACCCCGACAGCACTCGCCATCTGTGAAAACCCTTCCAACCCCTACATCACTCCCCGTTTCTGTAAACATCTCCGACCCCAACAGCACTCGCCATCTGTGAAAACCCTTCCAACCCCTACATCACTCCCCGTTTCTGTAAACATCTCCGACCCCGACAGCACTCGCCATCTGTGAAAACCCTTCCAACCCCTACATCACTCCCCGTTTCTGTAAACATCTCCGACCCCAACAGCACTCGCCATCTGTGAAAACCCTTCCAACCCCTACATCACTCCCCGTTTCTGTAAACATCTCCGACCCCAACAGCACTCGCCATCTGTGAAAACCCTTCCAACCCCTACATCACTCCCCGTTTCTGTAAACATCTCCGACCCCGACAGCACTCGCCATCTGTGAAAACCCTTCCAACCCCTACATCACTCCCCGTTTCTGTAAACATCTCCGACCCCAACAGCACTCGCCATCTGTGAAAACCCTTCCAACCCCTACATCACTCCCCGTTTCTGTAAACATCTCCGACCCCACAGCACTCGCATCTGTGAAAACCCTTCCAACCCCTACATCACTCCCCGTTTCTGTAAACATCTCCGACCCCAACAGCACTCGCCATCTGTGAAAACCCTTCCAACCCCTACATCACTCCCCGTTTCTGTAAACATCTCCGACCCCGACAGCACTCGCCATCTGTGAAAACCCTTCCAACCCCTACATCACTCCCCGTTTCTGTAAACATCTCCGACCCCGACAGCACTCGCCATCTGTGAAAACCCTTCCAACCCCTACATCACTCCCCGTTTCTGTAAACATCTCCGACCCCGACAGCACTCGCCATCTGTGAAAACCCTTCCAACCCCTACATCACTCCCCGTTTCTGTAAACATCTCCGACCCCGACAGCACTCGCCATCTGTGAAAACCCTTCCAACCCCTACATCACTCCCCGTTTCTGTAAACATCTCCGACCCCAACAGCACTCGCCATCTGTGAAAACCCTTCCAACCCCTACATCACTCCCCGTTTCTGTAAACATCTCCGACCCCGACAGCACTCGCCATCTGTGAAAACCCTTCCAACCCCTACATCACTCCCCGTTTCTGTAAACATCTCCGACCCCGACAGCACTCGCCATCTGTGAAAACCCTTCCAACCCCTACATCACTCCCCGTTTCTGTAAACATCTCCGACCCCGACAGCACTCGCCATCTGTGAAAACCCTTCCAACCCCTACATCACTCCCCGTTTCTGTAAACATCTCCGACCCCGACAGCACTCGCCATCTGTGAAAACCCTTCCAACCCCTACATCACTCCCCGTTTCTGTAAACATCTCCGACCCCGACAGCACTCGCCATCTGTGAAAACCCTTCCAACCCCTACATCACTCCCCGTTTCTGTAAACATCTCCGACCCCGACAGCACTCGCCATCTGTGAAAACCCTTCCAACCCCTACATCACTCCCCGTTTCTGTAAACATCTCCGACCCCGACAGCACTCGCCATCTGTGAAAACCCTTCCAACCCCTACATCACTCCCCGTTTCTGTAAACATCTCCGACCCCGACAGCACTCGCCATCTGTGAAAACCCTTCCAACCCCTACATCACTCCCCGTTTCTGTAAACATCTCCGACCCCGACAGCACTCGCCATCTGTGAAAACCCTTCCAACCCCTACATCACTCCCCGTTTCTGTAAACATCTCCGACCCCGACAGCACTCGCCATCTGTGAAAACCCTTCCAACCCCTACATCACTCCCCGTTTCTGTAAACATCTCCGACCCCGACAGCACTCGCCATCTGTGAAAACCCTTCCAACCCCTACATCACTCCCCGTTTCTGTAAACATCTCCGACCCCGACAGCACTCGCCATCTGTGAAAACCCTTCCAACCCCTACATCACTCCCCGTTTCTGTAAACATCTCCGACCCCGACAGCACTCGCCATCTGTGAAAACCCTTCCAACCCCTACATCACTCCCCGTTTCTGTAAACATCTCCGACCCCGACAGCACTCGCCATCTGTGAAAACCCTTCCAACCCCTACATCACTCCCCGTTTCTGTAAACATCTCCGACCCCGACAGCACTCGCCATCTGTGAAAACCCTTCCAACCCCTACATCACTCCCCGTTTCTGTAAACATCTCCGACCCCGACAGCACTCGCCATCTGTGAAAACCCTTCCAACCCCTACATCACTCCCCGTTTCTGTAAACATCTCCGACCCCAACAGCACTCGCCATCTGTGAAAACCCTTCCAACCCCTACATCACTCCCCGTTTCTGTAAACATCTCCGACCCCGACAGCACTCGCCATCTGTGAAAACCCTTCCAACCCCTACATCACTCCCCGTTTCTGTAAACATCTCCGACCCCGACAGCACTCGCCATCTGTGAAAACCCTTCCAACCCCTACATCACTCCCCGTTTCTGTAAACATCTCCGACCCCGACAGCACTCGCCATCTGTGAAAACCCTTCCAACCCCTACATCACTCCCCGTTTCTGTAAACATCTCCGACCCCGACAGCACTCGCCATCTGTGAAAACCCTTCCAACCCCTACATCACTCCCCGTTTCTGTAAACATCTCCGACCCCGACAGCACTCGCCATCTGTGAAAACCCTTCCAACCCCTACATCACTCCCCGTTTCTGTAAACATCTCCGACCCCGACAGCACTCGCCATCTGTGAAAACCCTTCCAACCCCTACATCACTCCCCGTTTCTGTAAACATCTCCGACCCCGACAGCACTCGCCATCTGTGAAAACCCTTCCAACCCCTACATCACTCCCCGTTTCTGTAAACATCTCCGACCCCGACAGCACTCGCCATCTGTGAAAACCCTTCCAACCCCTACATCACTCCCCGTTTCTGTAAACATCTCCGACCCCGACAGCACTCGCCATCTGTGAAAACCCTTCCAACCCCTACATCACTCCCCGTTTCTGTAAACATCTCCGACCCCGACAGCACTCGCCATCTGTGAAAACCCTTCCAACCCCTACATCACTCCCCGTTTCTGTAAACATCTCCGACCCCGACAGCACTCGCCATCTGTGAAAACCCTTCCAACCCCTACATCACTCCCCGTTTCTGTAAACATCTCCGACCCCGACAGCACTCGCCATCTGTGAAAACCCTTCCAACCCCTACATCACTCCCCGTTTCTGTAAACATCTCCGACCCCGACAGCACTCGCCATCTGTGAAAACCCTTCCAACCCCTACATCACTCCCCGTTTCTGTAAACATCTCCGACCCCGACAGCACTCGCCATCTGTGAAAACCCTTCCAACCCCTACATCACTCCCCGTTTCTGTAAACATCTCCGACCCCGACAGCACTCGCCATCTGTGAAAACCCTTCCAACCCCTACATCACTCCCCGTTTCTGTAAACATCTCCGACCCCGACAGCACTCGCCATCTGTGAAAACCCTTCCAACCCCTACATCACTCCCCGTTTCTGTAAACATCTCCGACCCCGACAGCACTCGCCATCTGTGAAAACCCTTCCAACCCCTACATCACTCCCCGTTTCTGTAAACATCTCCGACCCCGACAGCACTCGCCATCTGTGAAAACCCTTCCAACCCCTACATCACTCCCCGTTTCTGTAAACATCTCCGACCCCAACAGCACTCGCCATCTGTGAAAACCCTTCCAACCCCTACATCACTCCCCGTTTCTGTAAACATCTCCGACCCCGACAGCACTCGCCATCTGTGAAAACCCTTCCAACCCCTACATCACTCCCCGTTTCTGTAAACATCTCCGACCCCGACAGCACTCGCCATCTGTGAAAACCCTTCCAACCCCTACATCACTCCCCGTTTCTGTAAACATCTCCGACCCCGACAGCACTCGCCATCTGTGAAAACCCTTCCAACCCCTACATCACTCCCCGTTTCTGTAAACATCTCCGACCCCGACAGCACTCGCCATCTGTGAAAACCCTTCCAACCCCTACATCACTCCCCGTTTCTGTAAACATCTCCGACCCCGACAGCACTCGCCATCTGTGAAAACCCTTCCAACCCCTACATCACTCCCCGTTTCTGTAAACATCTCCGACCCCGACAGCACTCGCCATCTGTGAAAACCCTTCCAACCCCTACATCACTCCCCGTTTCTGTAAACATCTCCGACCCCAACAGCACTCGCCATCTGTGAAAACCCTTCCAACCCCTACATCACTCCCCGTTTCTGTAAACATCTCCGACCCCGACAGCACTCGCCATCTGTGAAAACCCTTCCAACCCCTACATCACTCCCCGTTTCTGTAAACATCTCCGACCCCGACAGCACTCGCCATCTGTGAAAACCCTTCCAACCCCTACATCACTCCCCGTTTCTGTAAACATCTCCGACCCCGACAGCACTCGCCATCTGTGAAAACCCTTCCAACCCCTACATCACTCCCCGTTTCTGTAAACATCTCCGACCCCGACAGCACTCGCCATCTGTGAAAACCCTTCCAACCCCTACATCACTCCCCGTTTCTGTAAACATCTCCGACCCCAACAGCACTCGCCATCTGTGAAAACCCTTCCAACCCCTACATCACTCCCCGTTTCTGTAAACATCTCCGACCCCGACAGCACTCGCCATCTGTGAAAACCCTTCCAACCCCTACATCACTCCCCGTTTCTGTAAACATCTCCGACCCCGACAGCACTCGCCATCTGTGAAAACCCTTCCAACCCCTACATCACTCCCCGTTTCTGTAAACATCTCCGACCCCGACAGCACTCGCCATCTGTGAAAACCCTTCCAACCCCTACATCACTCCCCGTTTCTGTAAACATCTCCGACCCCGACAGCACTCGCCATCTGTGAAAACCCTTCCAACCCCTACATCACTCCCCGTTTCTGTAAACATCTCCGACCCCGACAGCACTCGCCATCTGTGAAAACCCTTCCAACCCCTACATCACTCCCCGTTTCTGTAAACATCTCCGACCCCAACAGCACTCGCCATCTGTGAAAACCCTTCCAACCCCTACATCACTCCCCGTTTCTGTAAACATCTCCGACCCCAACAGCACTCGCCATCTGTGAAAACCCTTCCAACCCCTACATCACTCCCCGTTTCTGTAAACATCTCCGACCCCGACAGCACTCGCCATCTGTGAAAACCCTTCCAACCCCTACATCACTCCCCGTTTCTGTAAACATCTCCGACCCCGACAGCACTCGCCATCTGTGAAAACCCTTCCAACCCCTACATCACTCCCCGTTTCTGTAAACATCTCCGACCCCGACAGCACTCGCCATCTGTGAAAACCCTTCCAACCCCTACATCACTCCCCGTTTCTGTAAACATCTCCGACCCCGACAGCACTCGCCATCTGTGAAAACCCTTCCAACCCCTACATCACTCCCCGTTTCTGTAAACATCTCCGACCCCGACAGCACTCGCCATCTGTGAAAACCCTTCCAACCCCTACATCACTCCCCGTTTCTGTAAACATCTCCGACCCCGACAGCACTCGCCATCTGTGAAAACCCTTCCAACCCCTACATCACTCCCCGTTTCTGTAAACATCTCCGACCCCGACAGCACTCGCCATCTGTGAAAACCCTTCCAACCCCTACATCACTCCCCGTTTCTGTAAACATCTCCGACCCCGACAGCACTCGCCATCTGTGAAAACCCTTCCAACCCCTACATCACTCCCCGTTTCTGTAAACATCTCCGACCCCGACAGCACTCGCCATCTGTGAAAACCCTTCCAACCCCTACATCACTCCCCGTTTCTGTAAACATCTCCGACCCCGACAGCACTCGCCATCTGTGAAAACCCTTCCAACCCCTACATCACTCCCCGTTTCTGTAAACATCTCCGACCCCAACAGCACTCGCCATCTGTGAAAACCCTTCCAACCCCTACATCACTCCCCGTTTCTGTAAACATCTCCGACCCCGACAGCACTCGCCATCTGTGAAAACCCTTCCAACCCCTACATCACTCCCCGTTTCTGTAAACATCTCCGACCCCGACAGCACTCGCCATCTGTGAAAACCCTTCCAACCCCTACATCACTCCCCGTTTCTGTAAACATCTCCGACCCCGACAGCACTCGCCATCTGTGAAAACCCTTCCAACCCCTACATCACTCCCCGTTTCTGTAAACATCTCCGACCCCGACAGCACTCGCCATCTGTGAAAACCCTTCCAACCCCTACATCACTCCCCGTTTCTGTAAACATCTCCGACCCCAACAGCACTCGCCATCTGTGAAAACCCTTCCAACCCCTACATCACTCCCCGTTTCTGTAAACATCTCCGACCCCGACAGCACTCGCCATCTGTGAAAACCCTTCCAACCCCTACATCACTCCCCGTTTCTGTAAACATCTCCGACCCCGACAGCACTCGCCATCTGTGAAAACCCTTCCAACCCCTACATCACTCCCCGTTTCTGTAAACATCTCCGACCCCGACAGCACTCGCCATCTGTGAAAACCCTTCCAACCCCTACATCACTCCCCGTTTCTGTAAACATCTCCGACCCCGACAGCACTCGCCATCTGTGAAAACCCTTCCAACCCCTACATCACTCCCCGTTTCTGTAAACATCTCCGACCCCGACAGCACTCGCCATCTGTGAAAACCCTTCCAACCCCTACATCACTCCCCGTTTCTGTAAACATCTCCGACCCCGACAGCACTCGCCATCTGTGAAAACCCTTCCAACCCCTACATCACTCCCCGTTTCTGTAAACATCTCCGACCCCGACAGCACTCGCCATCTGTGAAAACCCTTCCAACCCCTACATCACTCCCCGTTTCTGTAAACATCTCCGACCCCAACAGCACTCGCCATCTGTGAAAACCCTTCCAACCCCTACATCACTCCCCGTTTCTGTAAACATCTCCGACCCCGACAGCACTCGCCATCTGTGAAAACCCTTCCAACCCCTACATCACTCCCCGTTTCTGTAAACATCTCCGACCCCAACAGCACTCGCCATCTGTGAAAACCCTTCCAACCCCTACATCACTCCCCGTTTCTGTAAACATCTCCGACCCCAACAGCACTCGCTATCTGTGAAAACCCTTCCAACCCCTACATCACTCCCCGTTTCTGTAAACATCTCCGACCCCGACAGCACTCGCCATCTGTGAAAACCCTTCCAACCCCTACATCACTCCCCGTTTCTGTAAACATCTCCGACCCCGACAGCACTCGCCATCTGTGAAAACCCTTCCAACCCCTACATCACTCCCCGTTTCTGTAAACATCTCCGACCCCGACAGCACTCGCCATCTGTGAAAACCCTTCCAACCCCTACATCACTCCCCGTTTCTGTAAACATCTCCGACCCCGACAGCACTCGCCATCTGTGAAAACCCTTCCAACCCCTACATCACTCCCCGTTTCTGTAAACATCTCCGACCCCGACAGCACTCGCCATCTGTGAAAACCCTTCCAACCCCTACATCACTCCCCGTTTCTGTAAACATCTCCGACCCCAACAGCACTCGCCATCTGTGAAAACCCTTCCAACCCCTACATCACTCCCCGTTTCTGTAAACATCTCCGACCCCGACAGCACTCGCCATCTGTGAAAACCCTTCCAACCCCTACATCACTCCCCGTTTCTGTAAACATCTCCGACCCCGACAGCACTCGCCATCTGTGAAAACCCTTCCAACCCCTACATCACTCCCCGTTTCTGTAAACATCTCCGACCCCGACAGCACTCGCCATCTGTGAAAACCCTTCCAACCCCTACATCACTCCCCGTTTCTGTAAACATCTCCGACCCCGACAGGACTCGCCATCTGTGAAAACCCTTCCAACCCCTACATCACTCCCCGTTTCTGTAAACATCTCCGACCCCAACAGCACTCGCCATCTGTGAAAACCCTTCCAACCCCTACATCACTCCCCGTTTCTGTAAACATCTCCGACCCCGACAGCACTCGCCATCTGTGAAAACCCTTCCAACCCCTACATCACTCCCCGTTTCTGTAAACATCTCCGACCCCGACAGGACTCGCCATCTGTGAAAACCCTTCCAACCCCTACATCACTCCCCGTTTCTGTAAACATCCCCGACCCCAACAGCACTCGCCATCTGTGAAAACCCTTCCAACCCCTACATCACTCCCCGTTTCTGTAAACATCTCCGACCCCGACAGCACTCGCCATCTGTGAAAACCCTTCCAACCCCTACATCACTCCCCGTGTCTCTATACTTCACCGACCCCGACAGCACTCGCCATCTGTGAAAACCCTTCCAACCCCTACATCACTCCCCGTTTCTGTAAACATCTCCGACCCCGACAGCACTCGCCATCTGTGAAAACCCTTCCAACCCCTACATCACTCCCCGTTTCTGTAAACATCCCCGACCCCGACAGCACTCGCTATCTGTGAAAACCCTTCCAACCCCTACATCACTCCCCGTTTCTGTAAACATCTCCGACCCCGACAGCACTCGCCATCTGTGAAAACCCTTCCAACCCCTACATCACTCCCCGTTTCTGTAAACATCTCCGACCCCGACAGCACTCGCCATCTGTGAAAACCCTTCCAACCCCTACATCACTCCCCGTTTCTGTAAACATCCCCGACCCCGACAGCACTCGCCATCTGTGAAAACCCTTCCAACCCCTACATCACTCCCCGTTTCTGTAAACATCTCCGACCCCGACAGCACTCGCCATCTGTGAAAACCCTTCCAACCCCTACATCACTCCCCGTTTCTGTAAACATCTCCGACCCCGACAGCACTCGCCATCTGTGAAAACCCTTCCAACCCCTACATCACTCCCCGTTTCTGTAAACATCTCCGACCCCGACAGCACTCGCTATCTGTGAAAACCCTTCCAACCCCTACATCACTCCCCGTTTCTGTAAACATCTCCGACCCCGACAGGACTCGTCATCTGTGAAAACCCTTCCAACCCCTACATCACTCCCCGTTTCTGTAAACATCTCCGACCCCGACAGCACTCGCTATCTGTGAAAACCCTTCCAACCCCTACATCACTCCCCGTTTCTGTAAACATCTCCGACCCCAACAGCACTCGCCATCTGTGAAAACCCTTCCAACCCCTACATCACTCCCCGTTTCTGTAAACATCTCCGACCCCAACAGCACTCGCTATCTGTGAAAACCCTTCCAACCCCTACATCACTCCCCGTTTCTGTAAACATCTCCGACCCCGACAGCACTCGCCATCTGTGAAAACCCTTCCAACCCCTACATCACTCCCCGTTTCTGTAAACATCTCCGACCCCGACAGCACTCGCCATCTGTGAAAACCCTTCCAACCCCTACATCACTCCCCGTTTCTGTAAACATCTCCGACCCCGACAGCACTCGCCATCTGTGAAAACCCTTCCAACCCCTACATCACTCCCCGTTTCTGTAAACATCTCCGACCCCAACAGCACTCGTCATCTGTGAAAACCCTTCCAACCCCTACATCACTCCCCGTTTCTGTAAACATCTCCGACCCCAACAGCACTCGTCATCTGTGAAAACCCTTCCAACCCCTACATCACTCCCCGTTTCTGTAAACATCTCCGACCCCAACAGCACTCGCTATCTGTGAAAACCCTTCCAACCCCTACATCACTCCCCGTTTCTGTAAACATCTCCGACCCCGACAGCACTCGCCATCTGTGAAAACCCTTCCAACCCCTACATCACTCCCCGTTTCTGTAAACATCTCCGACCCCGACAGGACTCGCCATCTGTGAAAACCCTTCCAACCCCTACATCACTCCCCGTTTCTGTAAACATCTCCGACCCCGACAGCACTCGCCATCTGTGAAAACCCTTCCAACCCCTACATCACTCCCCGTTTCTGTAAACATCTCCGACCCCAACAGCACTCGCCATCTGTGAAAACCCTTCCAACCCCTACATCACTCCCCGTTTCTGTAAACATCTCCGACCCCGACAGCACTCGCCATCTGTGAAAACCCTTCCAACCCCTACATCACTCCCCGTTTCTGTAAACATCTCCGACCCCGACAGCACTCGCCATCTGTGAAAACCCTTCCAACCCCTACATCACTCCCCGTTTCTGTAAACATCTCCGACCCCAACAGCACTCGCCATCTGTGAAAACCCTTCCAACCCCTACATCACTCCCCGTTTCTGTAAACATCTCCGACCCCAACAGCACTCGCCATCTGTGAAAACCCTTCCAACCCCTACATCACTCCCCGTTTCTGTAAACATCTCCGACCCCGACAGCACTCGCCATCTGTGAAAACCCTTCCAACCCCTACATCACTCCCCGTTTCTGTAAACATCCCCGACCCCGACAGCACTCGCCATCTGTGAAAACCCTTCCAACCCCTACATCACTCCCCGTTTCTGTAAACATCTCCGACCCCGACAGCACTCGCCATCTGTGAAAACCCTTCCAACCCCTACATCACTCCCCGTTTCTGTAAACATCTCCGACCCCGACAGCACTCGCCATCTGTGAAAACCCTTCCAACCCCTACATCACTCCCCGTTTCTGTAAACATCTCCGACCCCAACAGCACTCGCTATCTGTGAAAACCCTTCCAACCCCTACATCACTCCCCGTTTCTGTAAACATCTCCGACCCCGACAGCACTCGCCATCTGTGAAAACCCTTCCAACCCCTACATCACTCCCCGTTTCTGTAAACATCTCCGACCCCGACAGCACTCGCCATCTGTGAAAACCCTTCCAACCCCTACATCACTCCCCGTTTCTGTAAACATCTCCGACCCCAACAGCACTCGCCATCTGTGAAAACCCTTCCAACCCCTACATCACTCCCCGTTTCTGTAAACATCTCCGACCCCGACAGCACTCGCCATCTGTGAAAACCGTTCCAACCCCTACATCACTCCCCGTTTCTGTAAACATCTCCGACCCCGACAGCACTCGTCATCTGTGAAAACCCTTCCAACCCCTACATCACTCCCCGTTTCTGTAAACATCTCCGACCCCGACAGGACTCGCCATCTGTGAAAACCCTTCCAACCCCTACATCACTCCCCGTTTCTGTAAACATCTCCGACCCCGACAGCACTCGCCATCTGTGAAAACCCTTCCAACCCCTACATCACTCCCCGTTTCTGTAAACATCTCCGACCCCGACAGCACTCGCCATCTGTGAAAACCCTTCCAACCCCTACATCACTCCCCGTTTCTGTAAACATCTCCGACCCCAACAGCACTCGCCATCTGTGAAAACCCTTCCAACCCCTACATCACTCCCCGTTTCTGTAAACATCTCCGACCCCAACAGCACTCGTCATCTGTGAAAACCCTTCCAACCCCTACATCACTCCCCGTTTCTGTAAACATCTCCGACCCCGACAGCACTCGCCATCTGTGAAAACCCTTCCAACCCCTACATCACTCCCCGTTTCTGTAAACATCTCCGACCCCAACAGCACTCGCCATCTGTGAAAACCCTTCCAACCCCTACATCACTCCCCGTTTCTGTAAACATCTCCGACCCCAACAGCACTCGCCATCTGTGAAAACCCTTCCAACCCCTACATCACTCCCCGTTTCTGTAAACATCTCCGACCCCGACAGCACTCGTCATCTGTGAAAACCCTTCCAACCCCTACATCACTCCCCGTTTCTGTAAACATCTCCGACCCCGACAGCACTCGCCATCTGTGAAAACCCTTCCAACCCCTACATCACTCCCCGTTTCTGTAAACATCTCCGACCCCGACAGCACTCGCCATCTGTGAAAACCCTTCCAACCCCTACATCACTCCCCGTTTCTGTAAACATCTCCGACCCCGACAGCACTCGCCATCTGTGAAAACCCTTCCAACCCCTACATCACTCCCCGTTTCTGTAAACATCTCCGACCCCGACAGCACTCGCCATCTGTGAAAACCCTTCCAACCCCTACATCACTCCCCGTTTCTGTAAACATCTCCGACCCCGACAGCACTCGCCATCTGTGAAAACCCTTCCAACCCCTACATCACTCCCCGTTTCTGTAAACATCTCCGACCCCAACAGCACTCGCCATCTGTGAAAACCCTTCCAACCCCTACATCACTCCCCGTTTCTGTAAACATCTCCGACCCCGACAGCACTCGCCATCTGTGAAAACCCTTCCAACCCCTACATCACTCCCCGTTTCTGTAAACATCTCCGACCCCAACAGCACTCGCCATCTGTGAAAACCCTTCCAACCCCTACATCACTCCCCGTTTCTGTAAACATCTCCGACCCCGACAGCACTCGCCATCTGTGAAAACCCTTCCAACCCCTACATCACTCCCCGTTTCTGTAAACATCTCCGACCCCGACAGCACTCGCCATCTGTGAAAACCCTTCCAACCCCTACATCACTCCCCGTTTCTGTAAACATCTCCGACCCCGACAGCACTCGCCATCTGTGAAAACCCTTCCAACCCCTACATCACTCCCCGTTTCTGTAAACATCTCCGACCCCGACAGCACTCGCCATCTGTGAAAACCCTTCCAACCCCTACATCACTCCCCGTTTCTGTAAACATCTCCGACCCCGACAGCACTCGCCATCTGTGAAAACCCTTCCAACCCCTACATCACTCCCCGTTTCTGTAAACATCTCCGACCCCGACAGCACTCGCCATCTGTGAAAACCCTTCCAACCCCTACATCACTCCCCGTTTCTGTAAACATCTCCGACCCCGACAGCACTCGCCATCTGTGAAAACCCTTCCAACCCCTACATCACTCCCCGTTTCTGTAAACATCTCCGACCCCGACAGCACTCGCCATCTGTGAAAACCCTTCCAACCCCTACATCACTCCCCGTTTCTGTAAACATCTCCGACCCCGACAGCACTCGCCATCTGTGAAAACCCTTCCAACCCCTACATCACTCCCCGTTTCTGTAAACATCTCCGACCCCAACAGCACTCGCCATCTGTGAAAACCCTTCCAACCCCTACATCACTCCCCGTTTCTGTAAACATCTCCGAACAGCACTCGCCATCTGTGAAAACCCTTCCAACCCCTACATCACTCCCCGTTTCTGTAAACATCTCCGACCCCGACAGCACTCGCCATCTGTGAAAACCCTTCCAACCCCTACATCACTCCCCGTTTCTGTAAACATCTCCGACCCCGACAGCACTCGCCATCTGTGAAAACCCTTCCAACCCCTACATCACTCCCCGTTTCTGTAAACATCTCCGACCCCGACAGCACTCGCCATCTGTGAAAACCCTTCCAACCCCTACATCACTCCCCGTTTCTGTAAACATCTCCGACCCCGACAGCACTCGCCATCTGTGAAAACCCTTCCAACCCCTACATCACTCCCCGTTTCTGTAAACATCTCCGACCCCGACAGCACTCGCCATCTGTGAAAACCCTTCCAACCCCTACATCACTCCCCGTTTCTGTAAACATCTCCGACCCCGACAGCACTCGCCATCTGTGAAAACCCTTCCAACCCCTACATCACTCCCCGTTTCTGTAAACATCTCCGACCCCACAGCACTCGCCATCTGTGAAAACCCTTCCAACCCCTACATCACTCCCCGTTTCTGTAAACATCTCCGACCCCGACAGCACTCGCCATCTGTGAAAACCCTTCCAACCCCTACATCACTCCCCGTTTCTGTAAACATCTCCGACCCCAACAGCACTCGCCATCTGTGAAAACCCTTCCAACCCCTACATCACTCCCCGTTTCTGTAAACATCTCCGACCCCGACAGCACTCGCCATCTGTGAAAACCCTTCCAACCCCTACATCACTCCCCGTTTCTGTAAACATCTCCGACCCCGACAGCACTCGCCATCTGTGAAAACCCTTCCAACCCCTACATCACTCCCCGTTTCTGTAAACATCTCCGACCCCGACAGCACTCGCCATCTGTGAAAACCCTTCCAACCCCTACATCACTCCCCGTTTCTGTAAACATCTCCGACCCCGACAGCACTCGCCATCTGTGAAAACCCTTCCAACCCCTACATCACTCCCCGTTTCTGTAAACATCTCCGACCCCGACAGCACTCGCCATCTGTGAAAACCCTTCCAACCCCTACATCACTCCCCGTTTCTGTAAACATCTCCGACCCCAACAGCACTCGCCATCTGTGAAAACCCTTCCAACCCCTACATCACTCCCCGTTTCTGTAAACATCTCCGACCCCGACAGCACTCGCCATCTGTGAAAACCCTTCCAACCCCTACATCACTCCCCGTTTCTGTAAACATCTCCGACCCCGACAGCACTCGCCATCTGTGAAAACCCTTCCAACCCCTACATCACTCCCCGTTTCTGTAAACATCTCCGACCCCAACAGCACTCGCCATCTGTGAAAACCCTTCCAACCCCTACATCACTCCCCGTTTCTGTAAACATCTCCGACCCCGACAGCACTCGCCATCTGTGAAAACCCTTCCAACCCCTACATCACTCCCCGTTTCTGTAAACATCTCCGACCCCGACAGCACTCGCCATCTGTGAAAACCCTTCCAACCCCTACATCACTCCCCGTTTCTGTAAACATCTCCGACCCCGACAGCACTCGCCATCTGTGAAAACCCTTCCAACCCCTACATCACTCCCCGTTTCTGTAAACATCTCCGACCCCGACAGCACTCGCCATCTGTGAAAACCCTTCCAACCCCTACATCACTCCCCGTTTCTGTAAACATCTCCGACCCCGACAGCACTCGCCATCTGTGAAAACCCTTCCAACCCCTACATCACTCCCCGTTTCTGTAAACATCTCCGACCCCAACAGCACTCGCCATCTGTGAAAACCCTTCCAACCCCTACATCACTCCCCGTTTCTGTAAACATCTCCGACCCCGACAGCACTCGCCATCTGTGAAAACCCTTCCAACCCCTACATCACTCCCCGTTTCTGTAAACATCTCCGACCCCGACAGCACTCGCCATCTGTGAAAACCCTTCCAACCCCTACATCACTCCCCGTTTCTGTAAACATCTCCGACCCCGACAGCACTCGCCATCTGTGAAAACCCTTCCAACCCCTACATCACTCCCCGTTTCTGTAAACATCTCCGACCCCGACAGCACTCGCCATCTGTGAAAACCCTTCCAACCCCTACATCACTCCCCGTTTCTGTAAACATCTCCGACCCCGACAGCACTCGCCATCTGTGAAAACCCTTCCAACCCCTACATCACTCCCCGTTTCTGTAAACATCTCCGACCCCGACAGCACTCGCCATCTGTGAAAACCCTTCCAACCCCTACATCACTCCCCGTTTCTGTAAACATCTCCGACCCCGACAGCACTCGCCATCTGTGAAAACCCTTCCAACCCCTACATCACTCCCCGTTTCTGTAAACATCTCCGACCCCAACAGCACTCGCCATCTGTGAAAACCCTTCCAACCCCTACATCACTCCCCGTTTCTGTAAACATCTCCGACCCCGACAGCACTCGCCATCTGTGAAAACCCTTCCAACCCCTACATCACTCCCCGTTTCTGTAAACATCTCCGACCCCAACAGCACTCGCCATCTGTGAAAACCCTTCCAACCCCTACATCACTCCCCGTTTCTGTAAACATCTCCGACCCCGACAGCACTCGCCATCTGTGAAAACCCTTCCAACCCCTACATCACTCCCCGTTTCTGTAAACATCTCCGACCCCGACAGCACTCGCCATCTGTGAAAACCCTTCCAACCCCTACATCACTCCCCGTTTCTGTAAACATCTCCGACCCCAACAGCACTCGCCATCTGTGAAAACCCTTCCAACCCCTACATCACTCCCCGTTTCTGTAAACATCTCCGACCCCGACAGCACTCGCCATCTGTGAAAACCCTTCCAACCCCTACATCACTCCCCGTTTCTGTAAACATCTCCGACCCCGACAGCACTCGCCATCTGTGAAAACCCTTCCAACCCCTACATCACTCCCCGTTTCTGTAAACATCTCCGACCCCGACAGCACTCGCCATCTGTGAAAACCCTTCCAACCCCTACATCACTCCCCGTTTCTGTAAACATCTCCGACCCCGACAGCACTCGCCATCTGTGAAAACCCTTCCAACCCCTACATCACTCCCCGTTTCTGTAAACATCTCCGACCCCAACAGCACTCGCCATCTGTGAAAACCCTTCCAACCCCTACATCACTCCCCGTTTCTGTAAACATCTCCGACCCCGACAGCACTCGCCATCTGTGAAAACCCTTCCAACCCCTACATCACTCCCCGTTTCTGTAAACATCTCCGACCCCGACAGCACTCGCCATCTGTGAAAACCCTTCCAACCCCTACATCACTCCCCGTTTCTGTAAACATCTCCGACCCCAACAGCACTCGCCATCTGTGAAAACCCTTCCAACCCCTACATCACTCCCCGTTTCTGTAAACATCTCCGACCCCACAGCACTCGCCATCTGTGAAAACCCTTCCAACCCCTACATCACTCCCCGTTTCTGTAAACATCTCCGACCCCGACAGCACTCGCCATCTGTGAAAACCCTTCCAACCCCTACATCACTCCCCGTTTCTGTAAACATCTCCGACCCCGACAGCACTCGCCATCTGTGAAAACCCTTCCAACCCCTACATCACTCCCCGTTTCTGTAAACATCTCCGACCCCGACAGCACTCGCCATCTGTGAAAACCCTTCCAACCCCTACATCACTCCCCGTTTCTGTAAACATCTCCGACCCCGACAGCACTCGCCATCTGTGAAAACCCTTCCAACCCCTACATCACTCCCCGTTTCTGTAAACATCTCCGACCCCGACAGCACTCGCCATCTGTGAAAACCCTTCCAACCCCTACATCACTCCCCGTTTCTGTAAACATCTCCGACCCCAACAGCACTCGCCATCTGTGAAAACCCTTCCAACCCCTACATCACTCCCCGTTTCTGTAAACATCTCCGACCCCAACAGCACTCGCCATCTGTGAAAACCCTTCCAACCCCTACATCACTCCCCGTTTCTGTAAACATCTCCGACCCCAACAGCACTCGCCATCTGTGAAAACCCTTCCAACCCCTACATCACTCCCCGTTTCTGTAAACATCTCCGACCCCAACAGCACTCGCCATCTGTGAAAACCCTTCCAACCCCTACATCACTCCCCGTTTCTGTAAACATCTCCGACCCCGACAGCACTCGCCATCTGTGAAAACCCTTCCAACCCCTACATCACTCCCCGTTTCTGTAAACATCTCCGACCCCGACAGCACTCGCCATCTGTGAAAACCCTTCCAACCCCTACATCACTCCCCGTTTCTGTAAACATCTCCGACCCCGACAGCACTCGCCATCTGTGAAAACCCTTCCAACCCCTACATCACTCCCCGTTTCTGTAAACATCTCCGACCCCGACAGCACTCGCCATCTGTGAAAACCCTTCCAACCCCTACATCACTCCCCGTTTCTGTAAACATCTCCGACCCCAACAGCACTCGCCATCTGTGAAAACCCTTCCAACCCCTACATCACTCCCCGTTTCTGTAAACATCTCCGACCCCGACAGACCCCACAGCACTCGCCATCTGTGAAAACCCTTCAACCCCTACATCACTCCCCGTTTCTGTAAACATCTCCGACCCCAACAGCACTCGCCATCTGTGAAAACCCTTCCAACCCCTACATCACTCCGACCCCACAGCACTCGCCATCTGTGAAAACCCCCCGTTTCTGTAAACATCTCCGACCCCGACAGCACTCGCCATCTGTGAAAACCCTTCTAACCCTTACATCACTCCCCGTTTCTGTAAACATCTCCGACCCCGACAGCACTCGTCATCTGTGAAAACCCTTCCAACCCCTACATCACTCCCCGTTTCTGTAAACATATCCGACCCCGACAGCACTCGCCATCTCAGTAAAGCCCACCACCGTCCACCCTGGTGCATTCAGGCGACAGCAGACCCGAGGAAGACACTACCCATGGCAGATGGCAGAGCCCATAAAACACCCTAACACTTTCTCTTGGTAAACTTAACGATCTGCATGGCTGTTTTGACTGAATCTCTTCCCACTTCACTCCTGTAAAAAAAAGCTATTCCCTTTTCTCAGTTCCTTTATCTCCACCAGATCTGTTCACAGGATGAGATTTTCCTTTCCACGGCATCAGAGATGGTCTCCTCCTGAACAGAATGGGTTTCCCTTCCTCCAGCATTGATGCTGATCTCAGTCCAGTCGATTCTATTTCCTGAAAATCTGCCTTCACGCCAGCTTTCAGTCACCTTAACATTGACAGAGTCCCTCTTGTCCTCACCTGCAGCCCCTGAGCCTCCATCCAAGGCATCATCATCCACAACTTCTGTCATCTCCAACCACCAAACACTCCTTTATTCCACCGCCCCCCGCCAACACGCTGCTTTCCAGAGAGATTTCCCTGTCCATTCTCTCCTCCCTACTAATCCCTTTCTTGGAACATGTCCTCCCAAGCGAGGGAAGTGCTACACCTTCCTATTTACCTCCTCCCTCAGCTCCATTCAGGATCACCATCAGCCCTTCCAGGTGAGGCAACACTTCACCTGCGGGTCTGTTGGGTTCATCTACTGTATCCGGTGCTCCCAGTGCGGCCTCCCGTTCATCAGTGAGACCCGATGTAGATTGGGAGACGGCTTTATCAAGCACATTCGTTCCGTCCGCAACGAACTGTATTTCCCGATGACCAACCATTTAAAATCCACGCTTCATCCCAATGTGACATGCCGGTTCATTGTTCCACTAACAAGATGAGGCCACTCTCTGGTTGGAGGATCAACACCTTATATTGCATCTGAGTCACCTCCAACTTGACGTCATGAGCATCCATTTCTTTAACTTCCACCTCACCCTTCTCCTTTCCCTCTCCCATTCTGTCCTCCCTCCTCGCTTCTCCTCCACTGCCTCATATTTCTCTCTGGTGCCTCCTCTCCTGCCCTTTCTCCCGTGATCCACTCTCCCATGCTGTCAGATTCCTACTTTTCAGCCCATTGCCTTTTCCAACCAATTGAGAAATGAGTGTGCTCGTCGGCGTCTAGAACGGAATTTTTATCAGTTTTAGCCGAGATAAAAAATAATCAACATGCGATAGTACTGGAGTGAATGCAGAGGAGAGTCAACACGCAATTTGATCGGATGGAAATTTATTAGAAATCAGGAAGTGAGATGTCATTATTTTCCTTGAAGCAGAGTAGGCACCGGAGGTTTCCGGAACAATTTGCGCTATGATGCATGAGTGCTGTGGTGTTAAACATTTCTCTGTAACATCGTTGTCTAATGTGACTGACAAGTGCAAGCTTTACTGTAAGTTCGTGTCGACTTTTTTTTTCATTTCATTCTTGTGCAAAAAATTAAGGTAACAAATGAGTTGCATTTTTGCCGATTTGGTCTTGAATGTCCCCAGAATTTGACCTGCTTTCTTAGACCGAAAGGGGTCTGGCGGTGACAAGAGCGAAAATATGGTGGAAAACTGAAAATAAAAGGGAGGATGAGTTTAATAATTGGTAGGAGTGGAGGTGGCGGGGTGCGGGTGTCGGAGAGTCTGTTCCTGGGCTGTGTTTCTCTCGGGCTCGAAACCAGATTTACTCTCCCCGCTGCCACGTTCTCCGATGATCATTGGTTCTGTAGAGTTAAAATCGAAAACATTGCAACCGCCGCCGAGAAGAGCTTAGATATTTTGTTCATTAATTCGTTGAATAATTGACGTGAGCGGATATTTCGCTGCGCTGATGAACTGCTCTCTGAACTTGGACTGAGTTACCCCATAAATAAACGTGTTTGTGCAGCAACTTAATATCATCAGCATGTCTCCTGTGTGTTGAAAAAATGTATTCAGAATCGTTGTAATTATTCTGATCCAAGCCAGCAATGGTCTTATAAAGGAATTCGGCAACACTCACCGACCACAGGGTGATGAAGCTTCCGGAGACGGTGAGAAGTAAGATCACAGACCTCCTCCTGTTCTCCATCTCCGGGTCACTGCGGTTCTCCGCCTTGCTCTGACCCATCAGCCCCTTACGGACGCGACTAGTCACTAAAATGTGTCTGACTGTCAGAGCGTTGAACAGTAGTATTAACACGAATGGGAGTGATGGCGTTAGGACGGTAGAAAGCCGGTCATATCCCACCCACCCGGGATCCGTATAGTAGCCCGGTATTTCAATACAGTCCCAGGATATATTGTCAACCACTCTCACAGGACGATATATAAAGAATTCGGGCATATTACTAAAATAGAGCAGAACGCCGGTTGTTGTCAGAACCACAGCCGCAGTTTTCCCGGTGCAATATTTTATTTCCACTTCTGACAACAAATGGCGACAAACCGATGAAAAATAAAAGTGACGGTGAACCAGACAGGACAGTCTGTGACTGCCTCTCCCGGGACAGAGATCACACTGCAGACGGGGGTGATGTCCAGGAAAGTCCCGGGGAAGTAATAATAACCGACCCGCCACAATATCACCGCAAACACAATGGTCAGCAGATCCGCCGCTGCCGTGGCCACCAGGTAGCGAGTGGTGCGGGTGGAGAGGCCGCACTTTCCCCGGGACAGGATCACCATCGCCACTAAATTCACTGGAAAACAACAGAGAGAGCGAGTGAGTTACTGTCTGTCGGCTCCGTGGGTCCCCGGGGCAGGGAAATGCTGGAAATGGAGAGCAGCTCATTCCCGGAGGTTTAAAACGCGGAAGGCGGTGATCGCCGGCGCCTCAAAGGTGCCGATGCCGGGAGAAACGTTACGGTCCGGGGCGCTGACTGCACGGAGAGCAGGGTTCGGGAAGGAGGCCGGGAACGCTTTGGAAAATCAGTGTAAATCTCTGTCAATCAGGTTTCTGACTGATATGCAAAGCCGAGAAAGCCTCGGCAACTTTCTCAGCAACAGTGATTCCCGCGATCGGGTCACATCTGTTCACACTGTCCGGGACCGCTCAGCCCCGCTGTCTCCGACTTTGTCCACGGACAGTTTCCAAAACTCGTTGCAGATTTACTTCCCCCGTTCGCAGGCATCGATCTCCTCCTCGGCTTCCGCCCACACGGGCCCGGCTCGGCTCGCTTATTTTAAATTCCGCAACTACTCTTCGCCGCGGTTCCTTCACACTCTGTCAGGGGATCGGATCAGAAAGTTCCCGTGTTGGTTTTATTTAATATTCTCCCTGACCTGCTCCGAATTACTGCGGCGTTACTCTAAATGCTCCGGTGTTGATTGTCCCGGAGCGGAGTGTCGCCTGTAACTTACCCCGTCTGACCGGTATCGGACCCCGCTGTGTCGGCTCTGAACTCCCGCTTCACTCCATCGATATCAGGGCGTGGAAACAAACCCCGGGAAACAAAAACCCACAGACACCCTCATTTAATTTATCCAAACTCCCGAAACTCTCGGGATCAAATATACAGTTGGTGTCATTTTCAGGATATAAATATACATTTTTTTTGTCAATAGTATACTGAGGAATATTGATTTGGTCCCTCAGCCAAATTGTTGACACAGTTTGGGAACAACTGGGCTCCGATCACCTGTTCTTACAACACCGACTGGGACATCCTGCAGGCCCAAGGAGGGTCTTGTTATTCCAGTGGCCACACATTTTAATTCCACTTCCCATTCCCATTCTGACATGTCTATCCACGGCCTCCTCTACTGTAAAGATGAAGCCACACTCAGGTTGGAGGAACAACACCTTATATTCCGTCTGGGTAGCCTCCAACCCTATGGCATTAATATTGACCCCTCTAACTTATGCTCCTCTTCCGTTTCATACCCCATCCCTTATTTATTTTTAAAATATATTTGTTATTTTCCCCCATTGTTCTCTCTCTCTTTTTTCTCCCTCTGTCTCTCTCACTATAACTCCTTGCCTGCTCTCCACCCTCCGGGCTCCCCTCCCGCTTCTCTCTCCCCAGGCTTCCCGTCCCCTGATCCTCTCCCTTCTCCAGCCTCGTATCCCTTTTGCCATTCAACTTTCCAGCTCTTTGATCCACCCCTCCCTCCTGTCTTCTCCTGTCATTTCGGATCTCCCCCTCCCCCTCCAATTTCAAATTTCTTACTATCTCTTCTTTCAGTTAGTTCTGACAAAGGGTCTCGACCCGAAACGAGACTGTACCTCTTCCTAGAGATGCTGCCTGGCCTGCTGCGTTCATCCAGCATTTTTGTGTGTGTTTCTTGTTCCTCCGAATTGTTTTGAGCTGTGAAATTGTTTTTATCAGAAATAACCATGCAGACTGAAACTTTCTAAGTTGAAATGTTGTCCTTCACCCACTGACGTGCTTTGTAAACTTTTAACAGTGTAGAAAAGTCAAAGGATTTGTGTATGGGATCACAAACACTACAGCACGTTAGTTCCGCTGTATCTGTCAGTTCACCAGCGCTTGAATGCCGCCGATCCTTGAATGTGGAGGTGGAGATGCTGGAGAAGACAGCGTCCCACTCGCTACAAGGAGAGCCCGATCACGTGTCCATGTCCGTGATCTGATTGGATACATCGCCATGACGTTGATAGCAGTGTGATGTCATTCACTGGCTCTCATTTTGGAAGGGATTCAGTCGCCATCGCAGATACACCAACAGCTTCGCACTGGGAAGCGGCCGTTCACCTGCTCCGTGTGTGTGAAGAGACTCATTCAGTTAACCCACCTTGTGATGCTCCGGTGAGTTCACAATAAATAGAGGCCACACTTCTGTCCGGAGTGAGCAAAGAGTTTTACTAAACCATCCCAGCTGCTGTAGCACCAGCAACTTCACATCAGGGAGGAAGTTCAGCCCTGGGAAAAGCCTCTGGCTATCCACACGACCAATGCCTCTCATCATCTTGTACAACCTGCATGAATTTCCTGCATGATTTTCTCCAGACGGAATTAGACGATGAGCTCACTGTGGTTTTCACGTTCTTCAGGGCTCCGGACTAAGGTGGTTAAACTCCTTCTTCCCTGCTCTTTTCAACTTTTGGTGTCATTTTCACTAATTTCAAAGGACTGTGCCTCAGACAGCTGGGTTGTTGCAATGCACTGCTAAAGTCTGACAGCAGACTAACGAGTGAATCTTCGATGGAGCAGAGTCAGAAACCAAAGAGTTACCAGCCTGAGTCAGGACTTTGGGGCTCCAGGAAGAGATGGGAACTAGAGTTTACAAGGAGGAGGAGGAAGAGGAATCAGATCAGCAGGATGCGGCTAAAAATGAAAGATCAGAAACATTTGGAAACTGGTTGATCGAAAAAATGTGGTTAATGTCTGCAAAATACTGGTGGAAATCAACAGATCAGGCAGCCAATGCGGAGAAGAACAAATGGGCAGCGTTCAGGCCGAGCCCCTTCAGCATGCATTGACTGTGTACTCCTCTGCTTAGTTGCTGCCTGAACTGCAGAGTTCCTCCAGCATTTTATATGTATGTGTCTACATTTCCAGCAACAGCAGAATCTCTTGTGTTTTATATCTGCATTTGTAAGAACGTTCTGCTTTGGCATTAAACACGCGGAAACTTTGCTGATATTAATTGTATTGTTTTAAGGGAGTGCTTTCTGCTTTAAAAGAGGTGCTGAGTTTTCTACACAAAAAGAAACTGAGGTATGTACTTGAACCGGTGCTTGCAGAAACTTTCAATGGCACCGAGATTAATTTGAAAGCTCTTCAACAAATTTCACCGTCGCTGAAGCACCGACCGAATGCGCAGGCGTCAGGGTTGCGGCTGGTCCCGAATATCACGCATGCGCAGTACACAAGAGGCCTCGGATATCGCTGCCGGTGAGTGTTTCTCCGTGAGACCGTTTTCACTACCGACTGCGGGGCAATTGCTGTGACTCCGGAAACTGTGACCCGCAATCCCGGGATAGTCCTGTTCTCTTCCCTGTCTCTCAGCCCCACGATCCCTACACGGACCCCGGGGAGCTTCTGGCTGATGAGGGAATGGGAACCGATGGATCTCTCAGACAGAGCTGAGCTCCAGCTGTCTAAATGCAAGGTTTGGGAACTCGGAGAAAGGGAACAAAATCTTTTACATCAGCTGTTGGGAAAATCACCTTTCTTCTACCTCCAATCACAAACAAGAGAAAATCTGCAGATGCTGGAAATCCAAGCAACACACACAAAATGCCGGAATTCAGCATTAGTACACTTTTCCACAGATGCTGCCTGGCCTGCTGAGTTCCTCCATCATTCTGTGTGTGTTGCTTGTTCTACCTCCTCTTGTTCTGGACCTTTCTACCCGTGAGAGCATGTTTTGACCCATTCTCTCTGGGTACATAATGATATCAAACACCTTTGTCCTGGGCAACAAATAGCTTTCACATCACAAATGTGCCAGACTCCAATGAGACAGACTACTGCGCCTCCCTTTATATTCATTGGCATTACCATTAATGAGTTCACCATATTTGGGGGAGGGTTCAGGGGAAATATTTATGTACAATACAGAAACTGCTGTTACCTGTGTGTATTGCGGTGATGCAAAAGTTGCTGGACAATTTGCAGCTGGGAAGAAGTGTAGTGATATGTGGAAATCTAACTTTTTGAAGCGTATTTTAGCAAGCAAACCACATATGGACAATGTGCAAAAGCTCTGGTGAGAAAATCCTTCATTACTCATTACAGGCCTGCTACATAGGTTGTCTGAGAGTGCAGATGAACTTGATCAAACCCAGAGGAGATCAAAGTTCCTATCAACAGTGATTTGCCAGCTGCTAAAATAAATACCTCTCTATATAAAATTCACTGTGCACATGTTGTCACTGGGTGAAAAATGCACAGTACAAGATTTATGTGCACACTAGTTGTTACAAATTACAGGTGACATTGGTGGGAAGGTGGGGAGACCTCCAGTGTCCCTGATGCCCTCACCTACAAGATGTGCATCCTGCTGCAGCTTGTAACCCTTCACTCTAAGGAGTTGGAGCTGGAAATGAATGAATTCTGGATCATCCGGGAGTTTGGGGGGTTGGGTGATAGCTATGACATGAAGAGAGGTGATTTTCACCCAAGGTGCAGGACACAGGAAACTGGGTGAGTGTCAGGAAGTGGAATGAGTTTAAATAGCCATTGCAGAGTACTCTTGTGGTCATCCCGCACAACAAAAGGTGGACCACTTTAGAAACTGTTGGGGGGATTACCTGGCAGAGGAAAGTCAAAGGGGTGACAGGGGATTTGTTAGTTAGGGAAACAGAACAAGACGGGACTAATATCCTAGTGGTAAGGCTTGCTAGTGCTAGTGTGGGAGGAGGGGTGATGTGGTTAACATAAGTTGTAGGG